>NC_092804.1:102014246-102314246 GCF_040954645.1 Diabrotica undecimpunctata | reverse complement strand
CTGTACCAAAATCAAGGTAGCTTCTTTGAAACATATTCTTAGAGTTCCCCGACTTAAACTTTCTGGAGCCATACTCTTAGCTGAATTGATAAACAAAGTAAAGCAATGACTACAAACTAATTTTGATGAAATTGTTTATCGGTGTAATTCCAGCATTGTTCTGGTAATACACCTCCCAACTTGTTAAAACCTTTCGTTGCAAACAGGATTTCATAGATTTAATCCTTGACTAATTCTAATTCTTGGAGATATATAAACACACAGGAAAATCCTGCAGATTTATTGTCACGTAGTATGTCACCCATGGCACTACACAACTGGCCTCATCAACAGTTCAAATAGGTTAATCTATCCGCAAGAATTTGTATAAATCTCCATATTATTTGTTAAATTTCTTCCATAACTTAATTACAACAAATTGTAGTCTATAATGTAGTCTATAATTCCAGGCTAACCAAACCAAAAAGAACCATTAACGATTTACCATGTGAAGAAATTACTTGTTCTCTGATTTGTCTTATTCGCATTGTGCAAAATCAATCTTTCCCTGATGATCTCACACATCTCAAAAAACATACGACGTTGATCATAAAAGCAAACTTCTCACCCTGAATTCTTTTCTGGATCAAGATGATATAATTCGAGTTGGTGGAAGAATTCACAACACTGACATTTCATACGAGAGAAAGCATCCAATCGTTATTCCACAAAAACATCATTTTACAGACATACTTGTACGGCATGAACACATGAAATTACATACTGGTCCACAGCTACTTTTATCTTCCTTGCGAAAGAAATATTGACCTTTCACTGAACGTATGTCGTTAGAAAGGTTTGTCACAAAGGCCACAAAGGCTATGCACTTGGAGGTTGTGAGTAGTCTGACTACGAAATTCTTTATAGCAGCTTTAAGACGTTTTACTTCTCGACGGGGTAAATGCTCTTCCATCCTTTCCTACAATGGGAGCGCCTTTAAAGGTCCAACAATGAACTTTCTAACTCTCTCAAGACTAACAATTCTAACTTACATAACACACTCTCTTCTGAGGGTATCAATTGGAAATTAATTCCGCCGCGTTCACTTCACTTTGGTGGTATCTAAGAAGCGGGGGTAAAATCGGTAAAATACCATCTTAAACGAGTCATTAGTAATACGGTTCTCTTCTATGATGAGTTTTCCACTGTCTTAAGTCAAATTAAAGCAATTCTCAATTCCAGACTACTTTTTCCTATGTCTAATGACCGCTCAGACCTACTTCATCTCACACCTGCACATTTTCTGATTGAATCACCTATCACATCAGTTTCTGACCTCAATATGTTTAATAATACCCACTAATACTATTTAATAATTGACATTACTGGGTTTTATATTTGACTTTTGGCAGCATTATTCAACAGCATCATTACAATGTAGTAAATGAAAATTTAAGTTTGTATTACCAAGCAAGCAAGCAAGCAATTTAATTAAACCCAGCCTGTGAGAAATGTTCACCCCTAAGAATTACGTTCGGGTGTAACAATTCATTGGAGCGAGGTGTATTAACTCGAGTAAAAACAGGAGTCACTCCACCGCGCTCGAATGCTCCAGACCATCCCTTTCCCCCCTATAGCACTCTGATGCGCGATAGGGGCACAACTATCAGCCAAATGCTCTTCATGTGGAGATCCTGGGTAATAGAACCCCAACATGGTTTCCTAACCGAATTCAAAACTCAGGACAGCGCATTGTCGCTATATTCCTGTTATCTTAATGTGGCTTATCCGCGAACTAAAATTGCTTACTTGGGCCTCAAGTCTCCGCTCTGAGCTAGGCTCAGTTCGGCGACTTGGTGCTCAAGGGGTTGGGCCCTACATGCCCGAGTTTTTAGTGGTTTTTGTTAATATTTTTTTGTGGCTTGCGCCGGTTTTTGTTAGTAGTTTTTTGATTTTTTTGGTGGCCGAAGCCGTTTTTTTGTTGTTTTTTGGATTTTTTTTGTAGGATGCCTGAAACATAAAATCAGAATTAGTGCATATTTATATAATAAATTATCTACATAAAATTTACTGGGTCCACGCTGTACGTTGCGATTGTCCACAAGAGTTATGAGCTACGAACTATCTTCATTGTGCGTGGTTGTTGTTTTTTGAAGTGTTTTCTCTCTGGTGTTTTGTTTTCTCTCTGGTGTGATTGTTGATTTTCTCTCTAGTATTATGATTTTATTCTACTATTTGTTGTTTGGGTCTTTTGTGCTTCCATCTGTGGAAAGCGTCATACCTCAATATCTCTCGCAATATGTGGTTGGGGTGGTTCTCTATCTCCGCGAACTTTGTCCTAGCTTTTTCTTTCATTGTGTCGGTCACTCTGATTTGTTGTAGTTCTCTAAAGAGAAATCTTTCTGCTACGTATCTCGGTACGTTGACTGCTTCTCTTAGGCTGTTGTTATGTGCCGCTTGTATTTTCTTTTTTGATGTATTGCATATGTGTCCCCATGCGAGAGATGCATATGTTAGTATAGGAAGAATTATACAATTTATTAATCTTATTTTTGTTTTCAATCTAAGTTTGCTTTTTCTTCCTGCTAGGCCTCTTATTGATGCTCTTGCCATGTTGGCTTTTTGTACTGTAGCTTCTACATGTTTGCTAAATGTTAAGCCTTTGTCCATGATTACTCCGAGGTATTTTGCTTCACTTTTCCACTCGATAGGATTGTCTTGCACAGTTACCTGTTCTTCTGGTTGTTGGTGCCTCTTTTTGAAAAATACAGCCTGTGTCTTTTCGGAGTTTATAGCGATTTTCCATTTTAAACTCCATTCTTCTATGTCATCTAGCGCTGTTTGTAAGTTGTTTACCGCTATGTCTACATTTCTGTGTTTGGCCGCTATCGCTGTGTCGTCGGCATAGAGGCTTAGTAGTGTACCTGGTGTTCTAGGTATGTCTGCTGTGTATATCGTATACAGTAGAGGTGACAGTACCGCTCCCTGTGGCACTCCAGCCTCCGGGTTCCCGAGTTCGGATAGGATTTGTCCTATCCGGACTCTGAAACTACGATTGCTTAAGTACGAAGAGATTAGTCTTGTCATTGCTCCGCTGTAGCCGTATCGTCTCATTTTGTAGATAAGTCCTTTATGCCAGACTCTGTCGAAAGCTTTGCTTACATCTAGGAAGACAGCTCCTGTGAATTGTTTGTCATTAAATCCAGCTGCTATGTACTCTGTTAATCTGAGTACTTGTAGCTCACTGGAGTGTTCTGATCTAAAACCGAATTGGGCTTCGGGTATTATATCTAATCTGTCTGTTTCAGCTTGGAGTCTGACGAGTATTATTCTCTCTACAATCTTGCTGATTGCAGGTAGTAAGCTTATTGGCCTGTAGTTTTGCGGGAATGTGCTGTTTTTTCCGGGCTTTGGTAACATTATGACATGAGCCTCTTTCCATCTGTTTGGGAATTTCTTGAATCTTAGCATCGCGTTGATAATATTTGTTAGATATACTATGGCTCTCGCTGGTAAGTATTTTAGAGCCCTGTTCGTTATTTGATCAGGACCAGGTGCTTTTTACCAACGAGATACCAAGCGAATACTTCAACTATTTGATCAGAAAGAGGCTTGTCAACAGATTAATTATTTGAACGAGTGTATTAGCAACTTCCGAATGCACTCGATCAAAAATGCCATTTGATAAAGCTCCAACTAATAGAACGGTAAATACAAAAAACATTAACATACCGATGTGTTGTTACAGTTAGAATAAAGTGACATTATCAATAAAGTATGCAAGACTTCATTCACCTCTATCAATAATGGGAATCTCAATTTAATATTAACATGTAAGGACAATCATAAGAATAAATCATAGTAATTAATCTGAGGTTGACTACACTAATCAAATCAAGGACTATGTAAGTAAATTCGAAATTTATTATATTTTTCATTATTTAATTATTAATTTATTTATTTATTATGTTCATTTTAATATTTAATTAGTTTTTATTATGAACGGTATGAACAAAAAAAATAATGTCAGTGTGTATTCAGTTATTCAGTTCTGCAAAATTAAAGGAGTGATAAATTTGACTAAAACTTGCATTTGGAAAGTGCATTAGGAAGCTTATATATGTAATACATGTCCAAAAATTGTCTTTTGGTGTAATTTATTTCATTGCAAAGAATTTTAACCTTTTCATAATTGACCTTGTGTTTAAATAACATAGCATGTAGTGTTAGGGCGCAAATGTGTTTAGATAAATTAATATCACTAGGGTAGGAGGTTAATCTACCTTCGAGTAAACGCCCAGTCTGCCCTATGTAACAAGAGTTACATTCAATACAAGGAATGTGGTAAAAAACGTTAATTTTTTCGAGAGGGGGCAAGGGAGTCTATGTTTTGCAAAACAAATTCGCCTCAGTCTTTTATGTTGTATTGTTTCTTATTGCTCATTTAGCTGGCACATTTCTAAATAATTTAATAAGTTTGTTTCTAAACTGAGGAAAGTATGCTAAGAAAGAATAATAGGATATTGACAAAGTCAGAGGAGTCTTATGTGTTGTATTCTGCAGAACTGTACTATGAGCTGTGTTATTTGAAATTGACCTTATTTGATTACCATTGGGTAAATCATTTATTAAATAAGCATAACTTCTAGAGAAAAGATACTTAATAATTGGGGAAATAGTACCAACTCGTAACTAAGGTGTTGTCGGTCCTAATAAAGACACGCATACCAATAAAAGGTATTCTGTTAGTAGTAGAGTCCTCTAATTCACAAGTGAATTGCAGATGACGATCAAAACCATTGAACGTTGACAGGGTGGCCCATGTCCTGTCCAGTTGTAATACTAGAATTAGGTCATCTACATAGCGTTTAATAAAAGATATTTGAAAATCCAATAACCTTAAACGGTCAGATATTAACTCATCCAAAACAAATTTTACGAGGATAGGTTAAATTGAGGAATATTTGTAGATATTATTTATCATCAAAAAGGTAAGCTAGGTTTAAAAGATCTCTAATGATTTTTTCAGAGAAGTCAGAATATTTGAAAAAGGTAAGTTATTAAACAGTGAAACAACATTCAACAACAATTAAAAACAAAACATTCAAATTTCATTTGTGTTTGTGCTTATATTTTAAATGTTAAAGTAAATTATACAACCTTTTTAAACCAAATGTTACATGTCGAATATAACTGCAATCCACATTGCATTCATAAAGCATTGTACTTGATATTATTAAAAAATCACACTGCCGTTAACCTCAGTCAAGTAAGATATAAGTAACAAACAATTATCAAATTGTATTTAACCATGTTTTAAATGATTGCAGCTCTCATCTGATGATGTCTATGAAAATTTTTTCATTTACCAAATTCGTTCTGAACGTCTTTAGCACCCAATCTAGAAGCAACCTTTTCCTAAATTTGATATCTACGCATCTTTAATAAACTTAAATATGTATATATTGAAAAAACTTTCTTGGGAATGGGTTCATACAACATGCCCATGCCTATGCCCAAACCCCATACCTTTATCAAAACCATGTGTAAATGGTTACAAAACCATAATCACAATTTTTTTCAGTTCGACAGTTCGACATTTTTAAGAATCTAGTTGCTATTCCAGATGTCTACCTATCAACAAGTTGCTTTAGTGATCTAATAGAAAGTAATTTGTTTAATGATTACATGAAATTTAGTCCAGGGACAGTAACAAAATGTTAAAACAAATTTTATTTAATAAATTCATGTTCCTTTTGCTTTTCTACATCGGTAGTATATTAATTTCTTCTGATAGTGTCCATATTTTGTTTCCGTATTTGACTATTCTCATGGTCATCATTGATATCTAATAAGACTTTGATCTCATTAGATATCAAATTGCAACGACAGATCTATTTCCCGCAATTATTTGCATTTAAATTTTTCGTTGTGCTTTGTTGGCGTTTTTGCAGCATATAAAAAACTTGAGATTGAACAGTTCAATATTAAAGCCAAAATTTTATAAAGACCCTATAGAAAAAGCAGCGTAAATCTAAATATAATATTACTGGAATTGATCAAATGGTCGAACCAATCTTATCGTAAAGAAACGACAGTTAAGGAAAATATGTGCTTTTACATTCTTCTGCAGAGTTGCTCTGATGAGTCCTGATGAGATACGTGAAATCAAATTTATTAGATAAATCACTATGTCGTGAAATGCAATTTTAGATTCTCCATGTCGGTCCTTTCATCGTTTATTTTGCCTTGTAAATTGTAGAAGGCACAGATTTAAGCAAAGATCTGAATTTTGGTTTCAAAAACCAAGAGATCTTCGGATTTCTACGTTTTAGTTTAATCTTATTGTATTTCGCTTAGATAAAGACATTAAAGATTTTATAAAAAACAAATATGTTTATGGCACATTTTTTTATGTTGGCAAGTTATTGAATTAACATGGAATGATTACATTAAAATGTATAAAAATTTTAATTATTCCTAATAATTTGCAAAAAATCAATCGGAAAAGAGTTTTTAATAGGTAATAGAAGAATAATTTATATTTTGTTTATAATTTGGTGCGAATACAAACAATGAACAAAAAATGATAGTGTACTAGATAATCCAATTATTAGTCAAATGAAGTGAAAATACCAAACAATAAAATAACGCTTATTTCTTTTAATATTCTTTGCTCAATCCAGCCCTGAAGTAATTCGAGCAGACCTAGTGTTGACTTTCAGAAGGTTCTTGTTCTAGATGGAGGAAATTGAATCACATAATGGTAGTGAGGAATTGGGTAAAGGGTTGAAGGGGTAGTGTATCGCTATTGGTGATGGAGTGTTAATTTCGACTGATTTAATTATTACTGCGTGGAGCAAATTGTTATTTAATGTGCTAAAGCAGCTGATGCCATACTGGAAATTATTTTTCCCTTGGCTTTATAACCATATATCTTAAAAATTAACTATGCCGGCACAGTGTGTAGATGATAGCACTGCTCTTACTGTTACTCCTTTCGTTATTTTATATTTAAATTTTTATTTTGTTTATAATTTTACAAGAGGGATTTTTAATATACGATTTTATAAGATCATGTCGCATCAATTAAAAAGTTTTTTCCTCATTTGAATATTCATTCCACATAAATTGTTGCTTATCATTAAAATCTGAATTAGAGATAATATACTGTTTGTCCTTCTTATTTTAATAAGCTGTTTAAATCCTTTTCAGCTGAGGTAAAATTAGGGTCATTAATAATTTTATTTCATCAAAAGACAAAACGGAAAAATCCATTGTTAGTAATTATTAATATATTCATACCAGAGGCTTAACTTAGCGTTAACAAATAAAAAGGATACAGATGGGAAACAAAGAAATAAAAATACTCTGTTACCCAGCCGACGCAATATTGATAGCCCAAGATGAAGATAGTCTGCAAAGACTGGTCCACAGATTTAAAATAAGAGCAAAAGAATTTAATATGACAATCTCATTTCAGAAAACGAAAACAATAGTAGTCAGCAAAGTGCCAACCAGACGTAAAATAGAAATTGATCGCATTGGTATTAAACAAGTAATGGAAATAAAATACCTGGGAATTACACTGTCTAGCTATGGGGACCTGGATAAAGAAATGAGATATCAAGTACAAATAGCAAATAGACTGGCAGGATAGGTTAATAATATTATATGACGAAACAGATACATTAACACTCAGATAAAGTCAGGAATTTATAAAGCCAGTGTAAGACCAATAATGACATACGCCTCAGAAACATGATTCGACACAGCTACAACGCAAAGGCTACTGGAAACGGCAGAGATGGGAGTACTAAGAAGAATTACAGGAAATACGTTGAGATATCGAAAGAGAAGTGAAGACATTAGAAGAAAATGTAATGTACAGTCTACAAATGAATGGACACAAAATACAAAAAAAAGAATGGAATAACCACATAAGCAAAATGGAGGAGACCCGTGTCGTCAAAATAGCAACAGATAAGTCACCAATCGGTAAAAGAAGTATCGGACGACCGCGCAAAAGATAGAGTGACAACCTTCCATAGAGGTATTAATTCGCCCATCAACAAGCAGAATTGCTTATAAAGAAGAAGAAGAAGCAGAAACAATTATTAGTTTTTTTTTAATTATCAATTACTGATGAGTCCAACGAGTCATTTTTCGATACGATTTCGAACGAGATTTTTCTCCACATCAAGTTTTGTCTTTTTTTGTCTAAATATGGCCCAGTTCTAACATGTTGATCTATCTAAAATTTCTTTTTGCATGCAAGATTTTTTAATATAAGTCACTACAGTTAGGTTAGAACCGATTTCTCTATAATCTTAAACTGAAGAATAGAAGGTGCTGGAAATAGAGTGATTCCCAGCACAAGTGATGCGTTGGATGATGATCAGTGTAATGGTGTCTGGGAGCTCGGGAGATTGATACCTCGAAATCCCCGTATAAGATATCGAAGAGAATGTTGAAAGCTCGGCGCAATGGTAATCGACGCGGTTCAACCCGTATAAATAATTTACATTTATATATATATATATATATATATATATATATATATATATATATATATATATATCTTCTTCTTCTTCAAGTGCCGTCTCCATCAATGGAGGTTAGCGGTTATGGTGGCAAACGTTTGTCTATCTTCAGCTGTTCTTAAGAGTTCCTCAAATCCAAGTCCTGTCCAGTTTCTGATATTACGTAACCAGGACAATTTTTTTCTTCCAATTCCTCGCTTTCCTTCTATTTTGCCTTTTATTATCAACTGAGGGATGTAGTATTTCTCGTTGCGCAACAAATGCCCTAAATAACTGGTTTTTCTTCTTTTGACTGTTCTCAATAGTTCTTTTTCTAAATTGAGTCTCGCTAGTACTTCTTCATTTGTTTTTCGTGCTGTCCAAGGAATTTTTAAAATTCTACGGTACACCCACATTTCAAATGCCTCGATTCTATTCAGGCTCTTTATTTTTAAAGTCCATGTTTCGACTCCGTAGAGAAGAACAGACCAGATAAAACATTTTACATATATATATATATAAATATATATATATATATATATATATATATATATATATATATATATATATATATATATATATATATATATATATATATATATATAAATATATATATATATATATACATATATATATATATATATATATATATATATATATATATATATATATATATATATATATATATACAAAACTCAAATATTTGGGTGTGCAGCGGAAGATAGGACAAAGAAGTACTCTTTTTAGTCTACCAAGCTTTCGCAAATCTTTATTTGCATCATCAGGGTGCTACAATAAACAAAATTAATTAGTACAAAATACAGAAAAAGAATTAATTTGCATCTTACACTAATTATTGAGGTTAGTTGTGATGTTTATCAAATGAAATGAGCAACTCATTTGACCCCTACAAATGATGGCGAAAACTATCCAAAATTGTTTTTAAAAAACGTTCTTTAACAAACACATATTTACAATACTTTAAAACATATATACATAAACACTTAAATAAAATTATGTTAAAATAATTACAGAACATGTACTTCTCAGTCAAAAGATAAAATTTAGGTTATAAATATTCTTATCAGAAACAAAAGAATTGGTTGTGAATTCGTTACTGCCAACTTAGAACGATAGAACGTTAGACCTTAAATTATAACAATGTAAAGGTAATAGTATACCTGATAGACGCTGAACTTTTTGAAAAAGAAAAAGTAAAAAGACTTATTTTAGAAGTAGGAGAGATATTGTATATCTCATATACATAATGAAACTTATATTGTTGACGATGAATTGTCTGTATTAGTAGATTTGTGTTTATCCAAAGTTAACAATAATGATTATAAGTTGCTTAAATTATTGGTATCTGTCTTTTTGTTAATGGTTTCTTTTTCTTGAAAAATGAAAGCCATCTCGAGAAACAATCTTTTTGAATAATTGCTCTCCGTGGATAGGATTTTTACATTTGAAAAATCGAAAGAGTGCCCTATTGTGTTAGCATGTGTGGCTAGAGAACATCTATCAGAGTGTAACCTAATGTCACTTTTGTGAAGAGTCAAACGGCTGGAAACTTTTTGGGAGGTGTTACTTATATAAGATTCTTCACAGCCTAAACAATTCAGTTTGTAGACAACATCACTTTTATCTAAGTTTGGTACTTTACCTTTCAATGACTTGTACAAAGATCCTACAACTAGAGTGCTTTTATAAGCAATTTTTACATTTGGTAGGTATTGAACAAAAATTCTGGTTAATTTGGGAGAGACGTCCTTAATAATTGGAAGTGATACAAAAGATATATTAGGAATATTGTTGGTCAGTGAGTGGGAATCAGAGCTAACTTTCATAGCACCTGTATTTTTGGGAGGGTTTACTTGTGTGTTGACATCCTCTTTTTTAAGAGTAAATTAAATGTGGAGGTCATAGCTATTGAAACACCAGAGAACTGGGTAACATCATAACAATCGATTGGTATAGAAAAAAGTGTAACTTTGGAAGATATCTCAACTACCACTCTTACCATAAGTCAAGCATGAAAATTAATCTAGTAAAACAAATGACCACAAGAGTTTGTAAACTAGCTGACCCTGTTTTTAGAAAGAATAATCTAAACATCCTTTTACAGTTGTTCCTAGATAATTCTTAACCCGAATCCTTACTTAGGAAAATCATTTTTTACACATCCTCTGTTATACTCAACACACAAGTAAACCCTCCTCAAAATACAGGTGCTATGAAAGTGAGCTCTGATTTCCACTCACTGACCAACAATATTCCTAATAATATATCTTTTGTATTACTTCCATTTATTAAGGACGTCTCTCCCAAATTGACCAGAATTTTTGTTCAATACCTACCAAATGTAAAAATTGCTTATAAAAGCACTCTAGTTGTAGGATCTTTGTACAAGTCATTGAAAGATTAAGTACCAAACTTAGATAAAAGTGATGTTATCTACAAACTGAATTATTTAGGCTGTGACAGTTCTTATATAGGTCACACCTCCCAAAAAGTTTGCAGCCGCTTGACTCTTCACAAAAGTGACATTAGGTTACACCCTGATAGATGTTCTCTAGCCACACATGCTAACACAACAGGGCACTCTTTCGATTGTCCAAATATAAAAATCCTATCCACGGAGAGCAATTATTCAAAAAGATTGTTTCTCGAGATGGCTTTCATTTTTCAAGAAAAAGAAACCATTAACAAAAAGACAGATACCACTAATTTAAGCGACTTATGTTCATTATTGTTAACTTTGGATAAACACGAATCTACTAATGAAGACAATTCATCGTCAACAATATAAGTTTCATTATATATGAGATATACAATATCTCTCCTACTTCTAAAATAAGTATTTTTACCTTTTCTTTTTCAAGAAGTTCAGCGTCTATCAGGTATACTATTACCTTTACATTGTTATCATTTAAGATCTAACGTTCTATTGTATTAAGTTGGCAGTAACGAATTCACAACCAATTCTTTTGTTTTTGATAAGAATATTTATACCTAAATTTTATTTTGTGACTAAGTACATGTTCTGTAATTATTTTAACAGAATTTTATTTAAGTGTTTATGTATATGTGTTTTAAAGTATTTTAAATATGTTTTTGTTAAATAAAGTTTTTTAAAAACAATTTCGGATAGTTTTCGCCATCATTTGTAGGGGTCAAATGAGTTGCTCTTTTCATTTGATAAACATCACAACTAACCTCAATAATTAGTGTAAGATGAAAATTAATTCTTTTTCTGTATTTTGTACTAATTTTGTTTATTGTAGCACCCTAATGATGCAAATAAACATTTGCGAAAGCTTGGTAGACTAAAAAGAGTACTTCTTTGTCCTATCTTCCGCTGCACAACCAAATATTTGAGTTTTGTATTCTATTTATATAGATATATATATATATATATATATATATATATATATATATATATATATATATATATATATATATATATATATATGTCTATAATAAATATTATATATAATTTAATTTATATTTCAAACATGTTATTGATAAAATCATTATAGCAAATACACCGATAATCACGTCCACGAAAATACCCATATAAAAACTGTGAACATGATTTCATATAAAATGCCAACACACGCAGGCCTAAATAATCAGTAAGCATCGCATTAGTAAAATATAAAAGTTTCTTATAGCAGACTGGCTTGGATCAATTAAAGGCAGGAGACAATTTAAAAAATAAATAATTTGGCCGATGTAAAAAATAAGAATCAGACTTATTTCAAAAAAAGACAACAAAAAGAAATTTAAATAATACGTAAATCTGATTTATTATTTTTTCAGTGGTAGAACAGTCGCATGTCTTCTTTACTAAGCTAATAGTAGTCAGAATCTATAAAACAACATATTACCGATGTGAAATTCGAAAATAACGACATCAAACTTTAAGTACCATTATTGTACCATCCAAACGCACGATTCGCTATTACAGCAACAAAACAAAAAGCGATCTTCGTTACGGAGTGACATTCGATGTTTATTAGCCCAATATAGACTAGAAAATAACTCCCGACTTCCTTGTAACATCTGCATAAAGCGATCTACAGGAGCAGTTACTACGGTAAAGATCACTTTCGCTCTCTTAAGGACATGCATCCAACTTCGTGATGGAACATCGTGGCTGGAACCAAGATGCCTTGTTGTTTCACGATAGTCACGTCACAGATGGCGGCGGTACAATTTCGCTTTTAGTCGTTGTCCTTCTTTTTTAGTCCCGTCACTTTATTATTTCTGCTTAAGTAATTTTTTAAATAACAAATATAAGTTTTAAACATTGTTAGTTATTATTAGGTATATGTAAAAAGCCAGTATATTTTCTTGAAGATATAATAATTTTTAGAAATTTCCAAGTTTCGTCTATCTTAAGAAACAAGTAATTACGTATGCCCGTACATATGAAAGATCTGATCACTACGTTAAAATAATGCTTAATTAAAAAACAATCAAAAAATTTGATAAAAATTAGTTAATAGAAATTACAAAATATTGTATAAAGAAATAAAAATACTAAAAGAATAAACTTGTGATAATGGTTTGACCAAAAAGTAGAATATTTATTCCAAACTGTATATGAATTAAGGATTGTAATATTGAACAAATAAATAAAAATGCAGAGCAAATAACTAAGTGAAGCAGTACATGAAAAATTAGAAAATGGTAAGAGAAAGTAAAGGAACGATTTAGAGAAAATAGAAAAAGAATCATGTATGAACCTGTTATTTTATATGGCTCAAATAAGTTTATTGCTTGTTTAATTTTGTCCTACTTCAGCACTTTTTTTGCCACACCAGTTTTCCCTACAATCATAAGTTATGATATCCAGTCCAGTCTGTTGACACGTGTCTAGTGGTATGAGTTTTGTTTTAGACTATCAGTAAAGTGCACTCTGAAAAGTTCTTTTAGGGTCTTCTCCTCATTCTAATAGTATTCACCTGACTTCTTTTGAAGTAAGAAAGTAGTTACCTAATAAAACTTTGAGAGAACTTTATGGAGCTTTGACATTTCTGCAGTCTTTTCTATCGCATTGCAATGCCTTCTTCACGTTTCTCTTTTTATTTTTATTAGCCCTACAGAGCATACGTTGGGCCTATCAGGCCTATGACGTTTTATTTTTCGCGATAAAATGCACCAGTTTATATCTACAATTTTAATGTTGTGTACCTTCCTAACTATGTAAGCAGTATGGATTTCTGTATCAGTTAAAATTGTTTACTTAGAGTTCGAATAGAGAGTGCTGAAAATATAATAACCCATATCCCTGTGGTGAACTAGCATCCTTAGAATGCTGGTTAAAAATAATAAGCGAAGATATGTTATCTCGCATTGTATATTATATATTATATTGTAATCTCACATTATACAAATATTTATATAAGCAAAGTAACAAATAACATCAAATAACAAGGTTAAGGAATCAAAGTCTAGGCGAAGAAGACCAGAGAGATATAGACTCATTCTGGAACAGGATAAGGGAAGATATTGAGTCAGCAGCACAAGATGAAATAGGAACCGAAACTTGTACCCGAAAAAATCACTGGTTTGACGATGAATGCAAAGACGCAACACAGAAAAAAAATGAAGCCTATGCAAAAATGCTTACCCGCCGAACTAGAACAAGTATAGAGAATTACCAGACAAAGAGAAGAGAAGAAAAGAAAATACACAGAATGAAGAAACGAAACCACTTAAAAAAGGAACTTCAATATATAGAAAACCTCAACAGAGAGAAAGAATTCAGAACATTCTATAAGAAAGTTAACATCAACAGAAAAGAATTTAAGGCAAACACAAATCAATGTAGAAGTTTAAATGGCGATCTCTTAACAACAAGAACAGACGTACTAAACCGATGGACGGAATATTTTAACCAGATACTTAATATAGAGGAAGAAGAAAACCCGGAAGACGAAAGCTGCGAGGTAAGCGGAGCAGACGAGAGGGAGGAGGATCCACCAACGATCCTGGAAGTTAAAGACGCTGTAAACAAACTAGCCAGAAACAAATCACCCGGAATAGATAATCTCCCAGCGGAATTATATAAAGAAGGTGGCCACGATATCATAATAGCCCTACAGCAGCTTATAAAAGAAATATGGATACAGAAGTCCCTTCCCAATGATTGGAATATTGGAATACTTTGCACCATACACAAAAAGGGTGATATCTTTGAATGCTCTAACTATCGAGGAATTACGCTCCTAAATGCAGCGTATAAAATATTCTCCAATATACTATGCCATCGTATGGCACCATATGCAGAGCGAATAATAGGACAATACCAGGCTGGTTTCAGAGGTGGTAAATCAACAATTCATCAGATTTCAACCCTAAGACAAATTCTAGAGAAAACACTGGAATACGGTGTAGACACGCACCACATATTTATAGACTACAAGGCAGCCTACGACTCTGTAAATAGAAGAGAATTGTTTAGAGCAATGATAGACCTAGGAGTACCAAATCAGTTGGTAAGTTTAACCAAACTAACCCTTGAAAAAGTTGAATGCAAAGTACGAATCCAGGGGGAACTCTCTGAACCTTTTAAAACAAATAACGGGCTACGTCAGGGAGACCCACTCTCCTGTATACTATTCAATCTAGCTCTGGAAAAAGTAATACGTACGTCACAAATCACAACTACCGGTTCAATATATAACAAATCTGTGCAAATCTTAGCATATGCTGATGATATCAATATTGTTGGGAGAACGGAAAACGCAGCACGAGAGGCGTACGTAGCATTAAAGGAAGCGGCTACAAAAATGGGTTTAATAATAAACACCAACAAAACAAAATACATGAAAATAGGTACACAACCACAAACACTACGGCCACTTGTTATAGAAAATGACGTCATCGAAGCAGTTAACGAATTTGTATACCTGGGAACGCTCGTCAATACTGAAAATGACACTACCGCAGAGATAAACCGCAGAATTTGCACGGCTAATAGATGCTATTTTGGGCTTAATCTCCTTTTTAAATCTACAGTTATATCAAGAAATACAAAAGTAAAACTCTACAAAACAATAATACGCCCAGTCCTAACATATGGTTCAGAAACCTGGACTTTAACAAAAAGCAATGAAAACATGTTAGGATGTTTCGAAAGAAAAATACTAAGGCGCATCTATGGAGCGGTAAATGAAAATGGTGTCTGGAGAAGACGATACAACTTCGAACTCTATAGGATATACCAGGAACCAGATATCTTAAAACACATAAAGATAGGACGTCTGAGGTGGGTAGGCCATGTAATGCGGATGGAGCAAACCGACCCAGCTAGAAAAACGCTCCTTGATAGACCTATTGGTCAAAGAAGAAGAGGAAGACCCAGAACAAGATTCCTAGATAACATAGACCAAGATATGAGAAATATGGAAATACGTGCTTGGCGGAGGAAGGCGATGGATAGGGACGACTGGAGAAAAATTCTTGGGGAGGCTAGGACCCACACAGGGTTGTAAAGCCAAAAATGATGATGAACAAATAACATAGATTCTGATTAGAGAAAAAAACCAACGACTTTGAATGAAATTAAAGCTGTTATCGGAATCCTATACCTAGCAGGTACATTACATGGCAACAGATTAAATCTTACCAAATTTTGGACTACTGATAAAACTGCTAATTCTGTATTTCCGACCACAATTGGCATAAATCGTTTTCGTTTTCTTGTGAAATGCATATGTAGATGATGTAACCACAAAAGAAGAAAGAAAAGAAGTAGACAAGATCACTGCTATAAGAAACATTTTTAAACTGTTCAGTAATAATGATCAAATATTGTATAGCGCTGGTGAGTATGTGACACTGGATGAAATTTTGTGGGTCTTCTGGGCTTGTGGCAACAAGCCAGTAACATATGGTATCAAAGTTTTTGCTTTACTAGACGCCAGAACTTATTACACCATCAATCTTTAGATTTACGCAGGGCTTAAGCCAGAGGGTCGATATAAAATTGGTAACAAAACTGACGATGTTGTAGAACGATTGTGTAAGCCTATTTCTAATTCCAGAAGAAATGTTACGATGGATAATGGGTTTACTGGAATTGAAATAATGGAAAAGATGCTTAAAGATCATAAGTTAACAGTTCTGTTATTGGAACTGTACAGAAAAATAAGGAGCAGATACCACCGGTATTTACTTAACCTAAAAATAGAGACATACATTAATACATACAAAATAAAAAACAAATCTGTATCGGTAGCTTCCAGTTTACATCTCAATGAACAAACAGCTGAACTAAAGAAACCTAAGATAATTACAGTTTATATTCTGATCAACGAAGGTGTAGATTTTGCTGATCAGTTATGTGGTGAATATAACTGTGCAAGAAATGCCCCAAGTTGGCCCTTGGTCATATTTTATGGAATACTGAATGTAGCTGGTGTAAATGCTTTTATACCCTATAATTCTAACAAGAATAGTACTCTCGCTAGACGATATTTTTTAAAACAGTTATTATTGCAGTTGATGAAAAACCATTTAATGGAAAAAGCTAAAACCGTCAAAAAGGAAATATTGTAAAATATGCGCATGTTGCATTTATTTGCAATATGCTAATTACGTAGTTCCTAATTGTAGTAAAAACCTCTAACTTCCTTATTCTACCGAAAACTTGTGATTTTAGCATTTTAAGTTTTCAGTATAAACCCACTGTAGTAAGGAATATTTAAGGTAGTGATGTATTTCTAATATTTTATAATATTAAACTACTAGTTGCATTGCTGCATAATTGTTAATTAAAACTTGTTACCCATAGGCCTATCAGGCCTAACGTGTGCTATAATGGAATTTTTTTTCTCGTATTTCCTGTAGGTTTAGATCCTTCTCATATTCAGCGACAGGTACAAGATAATTGCTTTTTTTCAATTGTAGTTCCACCAGGGTACTTTCCTGTTGGAATTGCTTTAACTACCATGTCATACTCAACCATGTCTAGGTTTAACGTAGGCCTTATGGTTCCTTCAACCGTGCCTCATAAACAATACTCTAGGTTTACATGCTATGCTTTAAAGTTTTATTTAAAAGGATTACGAAAAGATTCCTTGACGGGTCCATTACCTGTTATTTCAAACTAGATGTGTCGATAGTCTGACCATATCACATTAGTTGAATTCTATTGAAGGCAGTGAAATATGACAAGGTGAAAGGACATAGGCTAACATGGCACGGTTAACAGCAAAATGGCCATATTAATATTGTATCAATAATATTGATATTTAGATGTAAATACTATGAATAGCTGGCGATTACTTAAAACAAAATAAATATGAATTGTATGTGTAGCAATATTATGGTATAAATATACCGGTGAAGACTCTAATGTCTGATTTATATTAATAGAGGTTAGTAGTTTTTTAATATGAATAATCTTTAATTTTTTTTTTACCCTATATTATAATTTTATATTATTTTTAAAATCTGTACATTTTTTAATCTTAAGAAAGGTTATTTATCAAAAAGTGCTTCATATGCTTTTAATGTTTTGTACTATTAACTGTCTTGGTAGCGCATTGGTAAGAGCATCCACTTACTAAGCGTAGTAAAAACTTAGGGGTTGTGAGCTCCAAATGGGATAATATTTTATGAAAAAGCCTTTTTTGTCGGAAAGATACTTAGTCGAGGGACTGTAGTCGTTCAAATCTATTAACTGATCGTGGTAAAAACAATAAAGCACACTTCAATTTATAACAAGGCAGTTAGTCAGCATACACACTACAACATACACAATGTATAATGGGTATACGTAAGCATAATTAGCTAATTAGTTTTTTTCATAACAAATACATTACTAATTACCTAAAACTCAAAAATTTCCGCCAATAATACCATAAATTGTACAGCTTTACGCGTGTAGAAAATAGAGTTTTTTTGTCTTTTTTGTAGTGGTGGCACACTCAAGTCTTTTGTTTTACTGTTTTTCAGATATTCTCTACTATTTCCGTCTAAATATAGCGATCTAAAAGTTTATTTTAAAAATAAGGTGTTAAGTGAGTGGAATCGGGAGAGGAATGACTCTAGTTCGAAACTCAGAACCATCAAAAGTGATATTTTTTTCATGGAAGTCCACAGCCAGAAGTAGAAGATGCCAAACTATTATTACACGTCTACGACTTGGACACTGCGGGTAAACTCATGCCTATCTCTTCTCAAATAGTGAACCTCCAAAATGCGAAACATGCAATACAGTAGACAGTATAAAGCACTTCTTGATAGACTGTCCTCAATATGTAAATCAAAGACAGTCTTACAATTTGCCAAATAACCTGAAAGCACTCCTCAACACAAGTTTAGTTCCGAAAAATTTATTAGGTTACTTAAAATGTATAAATAAGTTTCACAAAATTTAACTTAATTAATTGTTACAAATGTTCAATTGTTCACAAATTGTAATGAATTGTTACAATGATTGATTTTCACAAATGTTAAATTTAATATCATTACAAATGTTACAGGAATATCGCTCATAACCTTTGGGTGGATGCGACTTTGTTTCTTTAAATAAAAAAAATATATATCTCATTATAATGAAAAGCATTTCAATTGATAGTCAGCTCCTGCTTTTGTAGATGATATATATTTTGTTTCGCTACTGAAAAAAAAAAAACACTACAAACAAAATGTTAGTCTTACCAAATCATTTATAAAAATACAATTAATATACAATCATAATATAGTAAACGTTGTTTGCCTATTTATTAAAATAGCGGCTACTTGTTATAAAGTCAAAGCACAATATATTTAAAATAACGGAAAAGACTTGATAAAGTAGTATACATTTATTAAAGATGATTCGCTTTTGATAAAACATCGTTTTTACTGAGTTTTATCTCAAAGTAGGGTATTAAGCAATTTCTGGTTTAAAAATGTTTTAAAAAACGTAAATAAAATCTAATAAAAAAATTTAAAGGATGAAAAAATGATTTATGATCAAATCAACAGAACCCACTGAAAACTCAT
Source organism: Diabrotica undecimpunctata (assembly GCF_040954645.1). NCBI lineage: Eukaryota > Metazoa > Arthropoda > Insecta > Coleoptera > Chrysomelidae > Diabrotica > Diabrotica undecimpunctata. The sequence goes on along the minus strand of NC_092804.1, from coordinate 102,294,738 downwards.
CAATTGATGCTTATCATCTTAATAATGTGTATAATTTTTAAGGAGCATTCACGAATAATTGATGAGTGAAATAACTAAAACAGACTTGATGTAGTAGCCCATGGATTCCCATTCCAGCAGGTGATCTGATGGGCGGGACCACCCATGAACCTTCTCATTGTGTCATTGCACACAGGTGGAAATGCTAGTAGCTCAGGTGTCTGGGATGTCACTTCAAAAAAAAAGGTAGAGATGGGAGTTATCAGAAAAGCTAGTAACATCAGTATCCTGCAGAAAACAATAATTTTTTATTTCTATAATATTAATTAAACTTTCACTTAAAAATCTCCACTTTTGTAACAAGAAAAATAACAACAAAAAAATTATTTTAACTTTTCTGTTTTAATGATAGAGCAAATATTTATTGTTTATTTATCAGTTTAGATATTGGTTTTTTATATATGCGTTGTCAATATTTAAATGGCAATAGTTTGATAGTTTTTAAGTATTATTCTTTGTATACATGTATTTTGCACTAGGATTCAGTGATTACTCAGATGACAAGAAATCTATAGGGTAATATTCAGTGGTGTCTCATGTTTACTTATAATGTAGTTTAAAACCAAAAACAAAATTGTCATATCCTCTGCTTCTCGACAAAATTTTTTTTTTTTGCGGAAAACCTTTGTATTTCCGTTGTTTAAATAGCTTTTTAATTTCAGCTACCCTCTGAAAGTTGGGATAACAAGTTTGTATAACAATAAAACTCAACTCTTTGGAAGACAATTGTTTGGCTTTATCTAACTTAGTCTCTTAGGAGTGAGATCGTGTCTTATCTTAAATGTAAATCTGAAAAATTAAATCGACTGGCACAAATAAACCAAGATATTAGCTAATTATATTTACTAAAATTCAAGTTATAATAATATAAAAAAAAACAAAGCAAATCCTGTCCGCAGCTTTAAAAAATATGGAAATAGTGTTGGTGACGTCTAATACTGGTTAAATAAATTAAATAATGCAGTTAGTGCGGTTGCTGGTTTCAGATGCTGGTTTTAATGATACTATCTTACTTATTTACTATCTATTTATGTAGTAAGCAACTATCGATTTTGACCACTATACTTTTCTGGTCGTCATCAGGTCACCGGGAAAGCACAATCTTTACAAAGCTAAAAGAATTACATATTATAACACTACCTTACATTCGGTATGGTACAAAAGGTGCCAATATTACTTATGTTAATTTAATTAACATAATGTAAAATTTAAGGGGGTAATTTTTTATTGCATTTAAGTTAAAGGCATAGAATAACTATCGGGAACTGTAACAGAATTAAGTTTCCTACTATCAAAACAAACTCGATGTGAACCATCTGTCTTTGGCACAAGCCATAAAGGAGAAGACTCTGCTGTACTGGTAGTTCAGAGTTCCATAAGTATTTCATCAACTCCACCATTTAATACTATAAGCACATCAAAAGATTGTGGATACTGTGTCTGCTTAATATGTTTAGCATCGGCAGTATCTATGATGTGCATATAGATATGTTCTACCAATGAAATTTGTTAGACATATCTCTTTAAATATTGTAATGACTGAATTGAGTTGAAACTGCTAAATTTGAAACAAAAGGATTATGAAGCTTTTAAGCAAAAATAAAGAAGGAGAACAAATAATTCTAACATTACTGCCACTATCAATAAGTGCAGAGTGTATATCTATTATCATGTGTATGGACATCTAGTAATGGACCAGAATTAAAATGTACTTTTGAGTTCAAGGAACAACTAAAAGAAAAAGAAGTACTAGAAGAAGGTAAGGGCTTAGGTTGACCAAAAGGTCAAGTATCCGTTTCGGATACCAATGGAGCAGTTAAAGATGTAGTTTGAGATGTAATTTGCTTAGAAATGTTAACTGGCTTTGGGTTTTTAAAGGCTTTGTAAGTGACTTGTCTGGGATGTTCCATCATTTGTAAAATTCGCTGCGGACAGACGTCTGGCTGATTTAAATAATGCTAACTGTCGAAACTTGACCTCGCAAAGGTTGTCTTAAGCATTTTGGGAATGCATAGATAGTAGTATTCTTCATACCGCGACCACGACAAAATCTGCTCTTGGGTTTAGAACAAACTTGATATGCAAGACCTTTGATGTTGCAATTTCAAAATGTGGTCGATAAAGAAAGGGACTCGACAGAAAATTTACTGCGGTAAAAAATAGAAAGAGCAGACTTATACCTCCTACATATTTTATAAGATCAGCAATTTCCCAGGTAAAGAAAATTGTTTTCAATTCCTGTTGGTAGTTTTAAAACTCATTGGAGTTCCGTTGTCTAAGGCAAAGTTGCTTAGTCCATTTTATTTATTTGGTATCACTTCTTGCGCACTATCACTGACGATTTTGTTGTCTCTTTTATTTAGTGTATCCAAAATAAATTCAAAATAAATATTACGTTAAATAATAAATAACTATCCACCTCTATTAAGTTCTCGAGTGAACAGTAATTAATTGCTAAATTTGTCATTTGATTCGTTGGGGCCGGTCTATTGAATCAAAAATATGTTTCTTAGTAGAACTTCAGCCCGAAACTTGTAATGAAGGCTTTGATACCAACAAATTTATTTCACCAAAACAAGTTATCTTCACCAATAAGTTTCGTTGTTTTTTTTAAAACACTAACGTGTTTTATGAAAATATTTGTTTTAAAAAAAATGTACATTTTTGTACAAAACATTTGTATAAAAATGTACAAATGTACAGCCGCAAAAATCTCTTTATGGAGAACGTCAACAATTTGTACACACTGCGGTTTTTTGCAGTTCTTAGGAGTGTATATATATATATTATATATATATATATATATATATATATATATATATATATATATATATATATATATATATATATATATGTATATATATATATATATATATATATATATATATATATATATATATATATATATATATATATATATATATCCTCTTCAGTGCCTTATCCGGTCCGGATGTTGGCGATCATCAAGGCTATCATGGTTTTGTTGACTGCTCTGCGAAACAGCTCCGCTGAGGTCATCCCAAACCATTGTCGGAGATTTTTCAACCACGAGATATGACGGCGTCCCGGTCCCCTTCTGCCAAATACTTTACCCTGCATAACAAGTTGAAGAATTCGATATTTTTCTTCGTTCCGCATCACGTGGCCGAGGTACTCAAGCTTACGTTGTTTAATTAAATTAAGCACTTCTTTTTCTTTTGTCATGCGCTGTAGGACCTCAACGTTGGTGACATGGTCCACATAAGACATTTTTAGTATCCTTCTGTATATCCACATCTCGAAGGCTATATTATATATATATATATATATACATTCAACTTTTGCAGGTACCACTGGAGATATGAAAATAAAAGGACATATTCGCTAGCTTTCCGTGTATAAGTTTGTACCTAGACAACTGTCTGAAGACGTAGGGCATACATAAATAACGTTATAACAATCAATTGATACTAATTCATACACGGAAAATTTGAGAGATTGTGCTCCTTTCGTCGTTTATTTACATATCCGGTGCCTCAATTCGTCAAAGCCGCTGCAAAGCTCTTGCTAAAATTTATAAATCCTTTACACATTTAGTACAGATTAAAAATATAGAAAATGACAGTTATATCCGTTTAAGGCTAGCAAAATAGGTGCCGCTTTTTGCAGCATTACACAATAGCAGGACACATTAACTGGCTTTTTGTGTATATTTTTGTAACCACCCGAAAGTAAGGTTTGTTTTATTGAAAACAAAAGATAAATCTGATAGTAGTACTACTAAAAGTAGAGTAATAATGGAGCCTAAGTAATTAAATTGCCTGACCACTTGGTAAGCTGCCATGTTTCTTATCTCTGCTTGGTTGTTTCTGATTATATCGATGATCATCACATTGGTTTTCTGCATATTTATTTTCAAAGCATATTCCGTACTTACAGTGCCTATCCTATAACAGTGAAGGATGCGAACACGAGATCCGTCGATGTATCACAATGGCCAAATCGGCAACAACTAAACTCACATAAATTTGGAAGAACACTGACATCACAAAAACACAAAATTACGCCTTATTCGAGCATTGATATTTCCTATCGCCACCTATGCTTCAGAAACTTGGACAATAAAAAGAGCCGATTCAAAGCGTATAATGGCATTTGAAATGTGGGTCTACCGTAGAATGTTGCGCATACCTTGGAACGCCCATCGCACAATTAACTCAATTCTAGCATAACTGAAGATAAAAACTAGACTCATCACAACTATCAACCAAAATATACTGAGATATTTTGAAGATATAACTAGAAGAAGAGAAGGTATGGAGCGAATAATAGTTGAAGGTAACGTAGCGGGTAAAACATCCAGAGGAAGATCTCCAGTACGATGGTCGGACCAAATAAAATACATGACTGGTTACTTATTCTCCGAAACAAAATAACACGCACAGGATGGAGATAATTGGACAGAAATAGTCAAACCAATTACATGACGTCACTACATCCTTACGAATCAGAAAATATAGATTAGGAGGATGGTTATAACAGCAAATCTACTACCTACCTTACCGCTGTAATGACATACAAAGGACACAAAGAAAAAAAAAAGCTAAAAACAACAGAGACAAAAATTCGTATAAAAATCGATGGTAGGATGCTGTGGGACAGAACGGCGACAGAAAGACAAAAGGACGGCGAGAGACGGTTCTCCAATAATAGTAAGACTACCAGTGGACAAACCATGAAAGCGATGGAAGGATAAGCTACTGGAGTTACATTCAAAAATAAATAGATTCACTTCTACATAAAGAGAAAAAGAGAAGGAAATAGAAGAAGAAAAACAAACTAACCTAATAATGCTTATGAGTACTAGTGATTTCAATATGACACAACCAACAAACTAAAAAATATATATCCCTAAGAGTTCCAAAGAGTCCCTTATTCCTTCACCTACGGTTTCGTAGCTTCTAACATTTTGATAGAAATCTCCCTGATTGAATTAAATATAGGTGATTACTAGACTTCGGCAAATATGCATATTGCATATTTTGCATATTGTGCATATTTTATGCAAATATTTCATATTTTGGCATACTTGTATAAAAGTTTGCATAAAGTGCATAAAAGTTCAGATTTTTATACTGTATTTGAAAATTTTTAAACATACCAATTTATTTCAATTCAGTCATTTTAATCAAGAAATGATCTAAGTACGTAATCTCTACAGGTACAAAACATTTACAATTTCAAAGAAGATCAATTTAAGTAGCCCTCAACATTCTTAGAAAGTCTCGGTCACTGAGGCATTCAGTTATTGGATAATCGCTAAGGGTTCGCTCATTTGCATTTTATGATCTAATCCCCAAATCTATCTACAATTTATTGTATCTTAACAGCAGGTAAACGACTAATAGTTTTGTTCCTAATTTAGGGATTTTCCAAAATCTCCCAGTTTATTGAATTAGGTACCTAAACATTTCTAATTTGATGCTCAGATTTGTAAATCATTTTTGTTTTAATATTCAAAGCGTAAACACTCGTTGTGCGTAACAAAAAGGAAGATTGTGATTTTATAATGCCTAAAACAACCAGTGCTTCAACTTGGATTAAACCTTATAAAGAGCTGTCTATGGATATGGGAAAAATCTACTGTTCAGTCTGTGGCAAAATTGTAAGTATCTAATATTTTCTATTAAATATCTAATATTTCATACATACAGGGTGTTTCCAAATGACACTTACAACGTTTGACTGTAGATACTTCTCGAAAAATTGAACAAAACGATATAGTTAATGAGGGGTCAAACTTATTTACTTTTCGAGATACAGGGTGTTAAATTAAATTCTTTTAGTTAATAACAACAATAACTTTAAAACCAATAAACGTATTTACTTGAAATTTAGTACTCGTAGGTTGTTTTTAAATGAAAAATAGCTTCTTTTAGTGAGAAAAAATTGTCCATGGTATAATACAATGGTGTGTATTTATAAAAATTTTTTACCTTTACTTTTTTTTATGAAGTCAGCTATTCTAAAATACAATTATTTTTATTATAATTGAATTAACAAAAAAAAACTTTTGTTGAATTTTAAAATAAGTTATATGATGTACTAATGGTTAGTAACAAAAACTAATTTGTGGATTAATACTGCATTTAAAACACTTAGCGAGTGTTTTTTTTCCAAACCAGTTATTTGATTAACCAAAAACACCTTGTATATTTTTATATTTTAAAGGTTGGGTTAAAATAAAGGTTTTTATTTTTATTTATAGATAGCATGTGAGAAGAAATTTCAGATAGACCAACATGTAAGAACTTCTTCACACATTGCAAAAAAAGGAAAAATAGGAGGAAAACATCAAACTTCAATGGCTAAATGTTTCCAATCTACTTCAAAAAAATTAGATGAGCAAGAAACTTTTAATGAAGACTTGTGTCGCGCATTAGTGTCTGCAAATATATAGCTTTCAAAATTAGCAAATGTAAATTTTAGTTCGTTTCTAAAAAAATATTGCAAACTTAATGTTCCAAGTGATCGGTCTCTAAGAAGAAATAATGTGAACGGGCTATACTCGTCGGTGTTAATTAATATTAAGGAAGAAATTGCAGATAATTATTTTTACATATCTGTAGACGCAACCACTGATTCCACAGGAAAGTATATTGCTCATTTATTGATTGGTGTTCTTAAAGAAGATACCTTACCAAAATCTCATCGTATTTCATGCCAGCAATTCGAGAAAACAAATGCTTTAACAATTTCGCGTTTTATACAAGAAACATTAGCAACTTTTTTTCTTCCGACAACTATTCCTTCTAATAAATTACTGCTTATTTTATCGGATGCTGCTCCTTATATGGTGAAAGCAGGACAAAATTTAAAAATATTTTTCCCAGATTTAATACATGTTACTTGTGTAGCGCATGGATTAAACAGAGTTGCAGAGGAAATACGAAAAAAGTTTCCTCTTGTAAATACCATGATATCCAGTGTCAAAAAAGTATTTCTTAAATCTCCTATAAGAATTCAACTTTATAAAGAAATGCTACCTAACATTCCTCTTCCACCACAACCTATTTTAACGCGATGAGGAACATGGTTAGAAGCAGCTAATTTTTATGCAGATCATTTTGTTAAAATAAAGAACATAATTGATACGTTAACAGATGAAAGTTCCCAATCTCTTTTGGATTCTAAACAAACTTTTCAGAGTAACTTGCTTCAACAAGAACTTTCATTTATAAAATCAAATTTTAGTTTTGTTCAAAAAACAATTACTCAGTTAGAATCACCAAAACTGTCATTGTTCGAAAGTACAGCATTAATAAAAGAATTTGCGTCATGTTGTCGAAACGTTAGAGGTAATATTGGAAAAGATATTTTAAAAAAATTTGAAGCTACTATGGAAAAAAATAAAGGTTACCATATTCTTTCTGAAGTAGTCAGTGTTCTAGCTGGAAATATTTCAGAAACAATTAATTTAGAACCAAATGTTTTGGTTAGTTTGAAAAATGCTCCCGTTACATCAGTTGATATTGAACGAAGTTTTTCCATATATAAATATATGTACTCAGACAGAAGCCACAAGTTTTTGTTAGAAAATTTTGAACACCACTTGGTCATTTATTGTTACCATAATTCTAAATAAGTTTATTCATACTTAAAAATGATGTAGTTACTTAAAATAAATGTAAATCTTAATGAATAGTAGGAAATATTTAGTTATGTACACTTTTTTTTTAAATAAAATTGTTACTATTTTACGATTTTTTTATTTATTTGTATGCATATTTTGTAAAATATTTGTATATTTTCGGGTAAACACGTGCATATTTATGCGCATATTTTCTACATTTTTATTTGCATATTTGCCGAAGTCTAGTGATTACCATTAAAGTAGGTATCACCATGTCACACTTAAATACACTCGCGATCATAAAATCCGGGTCATCTTGAAAATTTCAAGTTTCTTAAATATTTTTGCCTCTGGTGCAGTAATAACCTTTTTTTTGGCTAATGTATTTTTTATTTGTCATCAATTTTTTTTTTTTAAAGAAAAAAAAATGATTTTTTATTGTTTTTATTGAAAAAAACAGAAAACAAATCAAATTGTTGATAAAACAGACATACGAAAAAAAAAAATGGAAAATACAGAACATGGTAAAAAATCAGTGAAATTTCAATGACCAATATCGTGTATTGCCTCCCCTTGCTCTAATAACGTCTTGCAGACGACGGGGCATACTCTCAATTTTTCTCCGGATTACATGTTGTGGTATGTTATTCCACTCTCTCACTAACAGATCCTTAAGCTCCTGTGCGTTGTTAGGAGGAGGTGTATGGGTTTGAATACGTTTTTTCAAATCGTCCCAGAGATGTTCGATGGGATTCAGGTCCGGAGACCTAGCTGGCCAAGGTACCCTCGTAATTCCAACTTCGTCCAAGTATTACATACTGATCCTGGCAACGTGTGGTCGCACGTTGTCCTGCATAAAAACGGCGTTTTCTTTAAGCCCTGCCATGTTGGGCATAACATGTTCTTCCGGAATCTCCGTAATGTACCTTCGTGCAGTTAGGGACCCATTTTCGATGAAGGGTAATTCTGCGTGGAAGTCGAAAGATATACCTCCCGAAGCCATGACCAAGCCTCCACCAAATGGCATTCTTGGAGCAATGCAAGCCTGTGAAAATCGTTCACCAGCTCTCCTCCAAACTCTTACACGACCATCGGATCCAGTTAGGTAGAAACGGGATTCATCGGAGAATAACACTTTGCTACAATCGTTAATTCCTTAATGCGCGTATTGTCGAGCAAAAGCTAGTCGTGCAACTCGAGGCACCCGGCGAAGTGGCGGTCCTCTAGCCATTACCCGAGAAGATAGTCAAGAAGAACGAAGTCTTCTTCTGACTGTTGCAACACTAAAATTGCGATTTCGTACTTCCTCTAGACGATTTTGATGCATAACCGCAGTTGAGGTCTGGATTCGTAAAGCCTAAAACACAAGGAAACGGTCATCTAGTGCCTTGGTCGTTCTTCCTCGTCCAGAGCCAGGTCGCCTGGTTAGCAAACTTGCCTCCTGAAAGCGTTGAAGCACTCGTTGAACCGTAGAAAGGCTTACGCCAACAGTTCTTGCGACTTGTCGTTGAGTGTGACCGTCTTCCACAAGTGCAACAATTTGTGCCGTTTCAACAGCAGTCAAAGGCATTTTTGTGAAAAAATAAACACTAATAATGGCACTAATAAACACTAATGGTGGCAATAATAAACGTTTGTCCGTTGCATTTGAACAGAAAGTCGAAGTACAAACGAGACATTTAAAACAAGCGGAGTTACAGGTAGCGTTCATTTTGGGAAGTGTGCACTTTACCGCGAAATCGGCACTATTGGAATTCTTTGTTACAAAGGAAACCGCAACAATTCTCAGAAACATGCATTAGTTTGTATTTGTGTTATTATTATTTACGATAAAGCTCGTTAAAAATGAAATATCGGTGATTTTCAAGGTGACCCGGATTTTATGATCGCGAGTGTATTATTACATATATTTTGCTTCGTTAAGGGAATACATGTCACGATTTAATAAAATATATTAATGCTACCACTATCATTCCAATTAAGTTTAGTGTTACTGTAATAATATAAGTAAGTAATTATAAATTACATAAAATATTCCACAAGTGCATTCTTCTACTGATTATCTTGATTTGAACAATATTTTGTATGATAATCAACTACATATCCGAGTAGTTCGGCTCCAGCTCCGGAAAGTTATTAATATTTATAAACCATAAATCGAACGCCAACATATTTCAGTAAAATTCAAGAAAACTTCTTTGTACTTCAATCACTTTTATGATGCCGACTTCTGAAGTCTATCATTTATGAAAATCTTTGCCAGTGTTGTTCGTTCGACAATTTGTACTGCCTAGAAAATGTACGAATTTTAGCATTATTCTACTACTATATAATACAATAATACCGACGTGGTGTTCTGATAATTTCTTATTTGGCTTTTGTTTAAAATATTCAGTGTTTTCCTATTACGTTTAATGTTTAAAACATTTTTCAGTTGGAAACCTTTGTGTCTCTGCAAACTCCTTTAATCGCCGCTTTATTTTTTATCTATTATTTACCTTACATAATAGAAGTTGTAGTGCATCTCTTTTCTCTCTCATAACATCTGCCAAACACTCAGGTTTCCTTGTTGTGATGGAAAATGTTGTATTTCATTTCTTCGAATGTCATTTGTTAAATTATAAATCGACTGCATTCTCGAAAACTCATCGACTCGTTATCATTTTATTTTGACCAGACCATCAAACATTTACTACTGGCCACTGGGCCAATTATTTTTACTCAGCAAACATACACGAGTCAGCAAAAATACCCATCTCTGAAAAAACATTTAACACTCACTAATCGAGATATCTTCCTTTTTTTATAAACGGAGAATCAAACGGCTTTCGACTCCACACTTTTTCCAGTCTTGTGTCCACTGTTACACACACACAGGTTTCTTATTCTTACTTTATGACCAAACTAGCAAATGTACACCACTTGACATAATTTATTATTTATTGCTACACTTCATTTTACGTCCATTTCATTTTTGTGTTCTTCCATTCTTGCTTTAAATGCTACATACAGGAAATTCTTGATACAATACTCTCTAGCATACTCTTTAGTAACATTTGTTCGTTAAAATCAACGTACATTATTATAACTTAAAATACACTACAGTATTGTTATTTTGCAAAAACCAACAAAATTCTATGCCCTAACATAAATTTCAGTTAAATTATTTCGTTAAAATCAACGAAAATATACACCTTATATAACCCTACTTTTATTTATTAACCGCCCTTTAGTTACTTGTAGCTGGTTTGATTAAGTAGACTCGCTTACCGTAGAGAAGGTTCGGTCACCTTCAGATAGCCTCGGTTACGTGTGAAGAGTGTCTGATGTACCTTTGAATTTTTTGAATGTACCCAATATATCAACGATATCGTCTACACACCGAGAATGTCGCTTTTTCGCATGGTTGGCCAAGATTTTCCCAGGCCCAAGCAACTCATAATTTGTTTAGTAATTTCACAAATATTTTCAAAAACTCTCATATTGTAATATCCGTTTAGGACCTAATTATAAGACTAAGGAACAAATAACGATCGATGCGTAATGTATAGGGTAGAGGATGACGCGGTATATTGCGTTTTATTACGTAGTCAATTCAAGAAGGAAAGGGAAGAACTGGTGAAAAAATAGGAAGAATCACACCAAAAAACATAATAAAGAAATCCGTAACTAGCAAGGAATGCTTTAACATAACGTAAAAACTATTACGGAAATTATAAAAAAAAGCAAAATATGAGAGGATGCTACAAAATAGGCAAACCTGCAGATTTTTTATCTGATATAAGAGTCTTTACTGGTATAAATAATCTGGTATCCGATACCGTATTGCTAGCATATAGTGCGTAGGGCAGCGGTCGGGGAACATTTTTAATCATTACCCCAAAATATTTTTGTGTAAGTTGATATTACCCCATGGCGAAGAGCAAAAAAAAACGAAATCGCCTCTTTTAGCATCTTTCATGTTATAGCCTCCATGATAATTTTGAAAAAAAAACAACAATAATTAAAAATTTAATTTAAACATTATTTATTCAATTTATCAATGTAATACCTAGGAATCCATAACTTTCATCCCCACAGAAAATATAAGTAAATGATAATTTCTTGTCATTTTGTCATACAAGAAAAATATCATATGAATTACAAAATAACGAGAAATTATCATTTGCTTATAGTTTCTGTGGGGACGAATTTTCATGGGAGAGGTTTCATGTTCGATACAATTGCTTCAAAATTGGGACTTGGTGTAAGAGCGATTTGAACACAGTGTTCAGCGTTTAATCGATTTCTGTTCTTCGTTTTTATGTTCATTAGAGTGGAAAAGCCTTGTTCGCACAAATATGTTGCTCCAAATGGCAACAATTTTTTAACCGCATCTTCATGTACAATTTTGAAAGCCTTTGCAGCTTTTGACATCCAAAAAGATAACAGATTTAGTTTACTCTCAAATTGAATATTAGATCGAAGTTCAAGAAGGTTCTTCTGGTATCATAGCAATTTCACATGTAAAAGGATCTGCAATGCAACAGAGAGTAAGTGTATCAAGATCTGGAAAGTAATCTGAAAACCGCTTTCTGAGTTTGATAAGATATCTTACAATTGTATCCTTGATGTCAGCAAAAGTAATATTTTCGCAATCTTCCAAAAACAAAGCTAACCTTGAAAAAGTAGCTGTCTTGTTCGGTTCTACTTTCTGTCTCCAATATTGCAGCTTTAACCCAAACGCTGACACTATTTCTCTCGCTGAAATGATATTAATATTCTTTCCTTGCAATTCTTTGTTTAATATATTTATACTCTCAAAAATGCCTACGCCGTAGGGGATCCAAAGGATGATGTGGCAAATATAACATCACGAAACATGTAATGTAATGTAACTAATGCGGCCCAAAACTAAATTGTAAGAAGAAAAAAATAATGATCATTAGTAAGAACGCCAAAATTAATGCCCAAATTAAAATAAACGATACACCGTTAGAAAAAGTGGAGAAAATACGCTATTTGGACAGCGATATTAAGGGATCATAGCTAAGAAATAAAAACTCGTATTGAAAAAGCCAGAAGCTACGTGTTTGCCGACGTATATTAAGGATCTGATATATACACCACACAACTAACTGTTCTTCAGAGGCTAAGAAAAGACAAAGAAAATATTAATACTGTAAAGAACAGAACATGGGCTTACTTATATCATATTATGCATAATAATAGATACCGACTTCTACAGTTGATTCTATAGGACTATTTTAAATAGCTGCAAGTTAGAACAGCTATGCTGATCGCCAATATCCGAAACAGATAGGCTAACACAATAAAGGTAAAAGTAGAAGAAGAACAAACCGATCTTATTGAAGCTGGCAATGGGATAAGATAGAGAGATTCCCTGAGTCCTCTATTGTTCAACCTGATTATGGATAAAAGAAAAAAAAGGTAAGAACTTAAAAAGGATATCAAATGGGAGAAAAACAACTTAAAATAATCAGCGATGCAGACGACGCAATACTACTCTCTCAAAGTAAAGATGATTTACAGCGTATGCCGTGCCAAATTAATATAACGCCAGAAAATTTAACATGTTAACTTACCCAAAAAAAGACGAAATGCATGGTTACAACAGCAAATTTACTAAGATGTAAATTGGAGCAGGAAGGTCAGATAATAGAACAAGTGATGAAGTTTAGATATCTAGACATCACATTATCTAGCTAGGAAAAGCTCGAAACTGAACTGGAAGATCAAGTGAATAAAGCAAACAGAGCCGCAGGCTGTCTAAATGAAACAATATGTAGAAATAAATAATGACATACGCGGCAGAATCAAGACCTGACACAGAGATGACAAAAAGTATATTAGAAACAGCAGAAATAAAAATACTAGAAAAATTGATGGTAAGACAGTATGGAACAGAGCTAGAAGTACAGATATACAACGTAGATGCAAGGTGGAGAACATCAAGAACTGGGTAAGAAATAGAAGAGTAGAATGGAACGATTATATAAGCCGAACGACAACAAATAGAGTAGTAAGGACGGCAAGAGACGGTTTCTTAATAGGAAGAAGATAAGTAGGAAGACCACGAAAACGATGGAACAACAACTTACTGGAGGCACATTGAAAAACAGACAGATTCATGTCTATATAAAAAGAAGAAGAAGATGAAGAAAAAGAAGAAGTAATATGCCTCTGTATTAAATGCAGGTATTTTTCACATATTGTAGTTGGCAAACGAAATTAACGTAAGTGATTTCGAACTGAAGCATATTAATATATGTGTACATAGAAAAGCAGCCATGGAGACTTTCATCAGCCCTAAGGTAGACTCTAAGCTAGTGTGGGAATTCCGACAGAAACTTGACAAACTGACGAATAATAACAATACCGCACTGGTATAAGTTCCAAATCAAAGGGGAATACATGGTACTGAAAGATCTGACGTACTTGTCAGAAGAGCATTAGCTACAAAATACTTTGGCCTAGAGCCGGCCTCGAGAGTGTGAAAAAGTATCAGCCGCGACCACAAAAAACCTGACTTCGAAGGCAACATAACTCCCATTGGAAAAATACACCCGGTTAAACACCTGGCAAAATTTATATTGGATCGACACGTGCTTAGAGAGCCGAAGTACTGTTAAAAATAACCAGGAATTACCTCGGAGTCATAACAGGCTTACTTACTAAACATGCGTCAGATAAGGGATACTTCCATACAATGGGATTGTTTCCTGGGCTCCGTGGAAGAGAACCTAAAACTACCAACCATATCTTGCATAACCGCCATGCTTTAATTATCGGTGGAAAATACTTTTTTGAGATTACCAAGTGATTCCAAAACTATATGGCACTCCTACTAGACTTCTACAAGCTGTTATAGGGTTCCGAAATTCTGTAATAGGTTTCATGAAGGAATGAAAGATGTACAATAAGCCAAATGACTGCAGTACGACCGGTTTATAAGCATGATAAAAGCTACGTTTCTTAGTTGACGACAGGGGATACTAGTTTGTGCTTTTGTCATAATATTTGAATTTTTAAAAATGTTTTTTAAATATATAACTACCAGCGAGTTTATGTCTAAGATGAAATTTTACTGAAGGTCTTAGTTTTCTTTTTCAATTTTTCCCTACTTTAAATGAAACTATATACCTTATACTCCATTATGTAGGACGACTATGTATTAACGTCCGTTTATACACAGTCTACACACCCTTAAATATTGAAATTGATGAACAAGTTTTATAACACAACTAATTTATTTTCGACTAAGAACAATGGGTGCACGGAGAGAGTCGGCAAACGCTAGACTTGTACCGTACAATGTTGCCAATAAATTCTTCTGGACAGTTGCCCATTAAATAGGTGATTAGCATGATTGGACAAAACAGAGAGACGGGAATTACAAACAAGTACTTTGGTTTAATAAGGATAGTTTGATTACGATTAACAATCAGTTTTCATCATAACTAGTATCTGGATGGGATTAGATAAATAATCATCGATTGGAACAGCACATTGAAAGGGCAGGACTAAGGTTTGTAGTAAATGTTTTTATTTTTGAGAATTTTAAATCATGCCACTACGTTTTTAAGTTCCCTAGTACTTTAACGTAAAATAAGTAGGTACTACATTTTCTGCTCTCATATGCACTTGTGCAATTAAGCTAAACTTTAGATATTAAATCCCAATCCATCCGATGCACAATGAAAGTCTTTGATTTTACAGAATTTAGTTTTAGTATTAGGAGCCTAGCACAATAGCAATTTTTTTTAGTTTATTTTCAGTTTTTATAAATCTAAATTTTTGTTTATCGATATAAATATTTTACATTTTTCAAGTATTTTCTTGTGGTTTCTGATACTATTATCAAAATAAATACTATTCCATCAATCAAATCAGAGATGAGAAAGAGAAAGCTATGATTTTGTTTATCAATTACGAAAAAAAAAAGGCAAAAAGTTCGTCAATTAAGTTCTGCGGTAGCTGTCTTTTTAAGCCTAAGGTTTGCATATATAACCCTGATTGAGATTATTGAGATCTATTTGGGACAGGGACTGAATGCGTGGTCATGGTCGCCTATAGACTCGTATCCTTGACAATTATATTTATGGATTCAGATTCAAAGATTTCATTTCTAATTCTCCTTTTTATCTCTTTTTCTGTCTCGTGCCTATTTTATGTCTACGAGTTGGGATAAAATACTGTAAGATATGACGGCGTATCCAAATAGTACCAAGGTGAAAATCTATTTTCTAGGGTATCGCTTTGGGGATAGCTCTGCACCTCGGCATTAGGCAACACAGTAGTCGCAGCACAAATTCTCCTCTTATGATAAGTCAGTTATAGTAATGTTCTTGTTAATCTGCTGATTTGACTATTAAGCATGGTGTATCTTATTATGTATAAATGTGTGACATGTTGAATAATTAAATTTACATTTAATGGCATTGCGCAGCTCCTCTGTCATATTCTCAGAGTTAATCGGTGTACTTTATTCACGCTTGTTCCATGGTATTATAGAGCATATGATGTTCCCTATTAGATATTGGATGCCGTGTTAGACTTAAAGTCTTAAATTGGAATGATTGTTTGTTTACACTTGGCTATGAAGAAGGAAGTATGATTAAACAACTAAGATGTTAAAAATAATATTTGAAATTTTAAACGTCTGATCTAAAACTTAACAATCTAAAATAAACATTGACTGATTATGTCATACACAGATGAAACTATAAATAATAAAAATTAAACGTATATCCAGAACTAAGATTAATAAATGTATATTCTTAAAAGACTATTGGAAGAGAATCAATATTGGGCTAAAAAAACAAAATCAGGACTACATGCTCCAACCAGAAGAAACAAAGAAATATTTTTTTGTGTAGTTAATTCCATTTTTTGATTAATATTTAATAAATAAAAACAAACAAAAATTAAGCTTTTTAATAATTTTCCTGTAGTTCTGCTCTGTGTGCGTAAATCTTTATTGCCGTATTATAGTTAATGTACCTAGTTAAAACATTTTTCAATTGCTTCTTCGGCATATGCCATGTATATTGCAGAATAACCTCCCGGTATATGGACAAGACCCTGATTATTGTTGGCATGTGGATAAAAGATGTTTCCCAATATCAGGTTCAAACAAGTTATTAACCCTGCATCACTAGCACGGTTATAAAAAATCTAACATTTTTAAATATTCGCCATAATTTTCGAAATATTGCTTCTTTTGGGTTCTGCAACCAGGAATACTCCTATGAGACTCGTATAAGACTATGTTAAATAATAATGCTGGGAGTACTTATTATCTTATAGTCGACAACAGTTGCTGTTAAACGGTATTCATTTTACAAATTCCTAATCGTCAATAGAACCACGTGTAAGCCCAACAGGGTCGTACTGATGTACGACCTATGTACCATATGATTTTTAAAAATTTTTACTTTTGAAACTGTTAGTGTAAGATTTTCTTGAAATTTAATTATTATATCACAATTAAACTAAACTATAAAAAATAACACGACCAGTAAATAACTTAACAATAACTATAACATAAATATAACACAATATATTAACTTAAAAATCAACACGATACAATTTGAATTTAAAATGCTGGCAAGTTGGGATCTGTTACATGAGAATCTGAATAAATTATATTTAATAGCCTCTTGACGAATGAGACGGCGAATATCAACACGTGCTCATGTTTACTGATGATTGGAATTTGGTAAATGAATGTACTTTAGTTCAAATCTAACACACGAGCGATTGCGTTCGTCAGATCATTAGAAAAAATCTAACTACGCGAGTGTTGGCGGGTGTTGATTTTTAGAGGGATCACTTAGGAAAAGTTATAATATTATCATAAAAGATAATATTTTTAGTGAAATACATATAGATTGTTGGACGTCCGTTATTATAAGCGCTATTTTGATTTATTGCAGGTAAATATGGACAATAAAACCAGTTACTAAGATGATATGAGAAGATATACACAGCGATGTGGAACTACTAGATTCTGATAAGGACTTCAGTGATGTTCGTTCTGAACACAGTATCCACAATACAGATTCTAAGCAATCCACACAAGATTTACCCAGTGATCCTGAAGATGCCGTGGAAGAAAGCAGTCAAGATGATGGTTATCCAAGATTTTACGGCAAAGATAAAACATCATGGTTGAAATATAAGAAACACACTCCCAAAGGTAAGACCAAAGCTTGTAATATTGTTACGAACTTACCTGGGGTAAAAGCAAAAGCAAAAGGCGCAAAAACCATATTAGAATGCTGGAAATTGTTTTTCTCGGATGCTATGATCAATAATATTGTAAAATATATAAATCAAAAACTGAATATTATGATAGATTTTGTCCTGCTGTTGACTACGAGGAAATACAAGCATTTATCGGACTTTTGTTCCTTACTGGGGTAAAGAGACCGCAACATTTAAATACTGATGAACTCTGGAAACTAGATGACAGAGCTCGAGATATTTTTGCATCTACTATGTCCAAGAAAAGATTTTACCAAATAATTCAAGCTGTAAGATTTGACGACGCCACTAAGAGGCCAGAAAATTAGGCAGTTGATAATCTTGCACCCATTCGAGAAATATACGAAATGTTTGTCACTAACTGTTTATCTACATACACTCCTGGATTCTATGTGACCATGGATGAAATGTTGGAAGCGTTCCGTGGTCGATGCAAATTTAGGCAGTATATAGCCAATAAGCCAGCGAAATACGGAATTAGTATTTATGCCTTGGTAGACGCTAGAACATTTTTCACACAAAATCTCAAAATTTACCCCGGCAAACAACCTGAAGGACCATATCAACTACCAAACGATGCATTTAGAGTAGTAAAAAAGACGTATACGACCCATAAGCGAAACCGGTCGAAATGTAACTACGGATACTTACTTTTCCTTTGTACCCTTAGCCAACTCTTTATTGAACGATCATTGGTTGACAACGATAGGTACTTTGCGTAAAAACAAACAACAAATTTCCCCTGAGATGACAAACGTAAAAGGAAGACCTTTATGTAGTAGCATGTTTGCATATGCTGACGATGGAAACAAGTGTGTACTTGTATCATATGTTCCAAAAAAAAATAAGAATGTACTACTATTTTCAACAATACACAGCGATGGTTTCATTGATGAAAACACCAAAGAGCATACCATGAAGCAAGAGATTATTACTGATTACAACCTCACAAAAGGCGGAGTGGATGTTGTTGATAAAATGAAGGCAGAATACTTGGAGACTCGATTTAGCAATCGCTGGCCGTTTACTGTTTTTTGCAGCTTACTAAATATTTCAACAATAAACAGCCAAATAATTTACAACAATACACTAATATTGTAACATCTCGAAGAAGCTACATTATGGAGCTTGGCAAACAACTTTTAATGTCCCATCTTCAACGACTTTCCAATATCCCAAATCTGCCTTTTCAGTTGAGACTCAGGATCCGAAATATAACCGGAGAAAAGCCATCAGTTTCTCAAGGGGAAACTCCAACTATAAAACCAAGATGTTGTTTTTGCCCTGTAAGGAAGAACAGGTTTACCCAACATTATTGTACTAACTATAAGTTGCCGTTATGTAAAGAGCACACTGCTTTAACAAATTTTACTTGCCACCATTGCCTAGAAGAAGAAGAAATCTTATTTTATGCGTAATGCGTATATTTTTTTTAATAAATCCCCTTATTTGTTTTGTTCTAGGGTAATATGTATATTTTTTAGTTTACCTAGTAGTTTTTTTGCAAATTTTGTTTTAAAAAACTATAAGTTTATCGTTTTTTGTGAGTTAATAGCTAATAAACTTAACTGGAGGGTTAATCATAAAAATTATTCGATTTTGAAGCTGACGAAATTTCAGGATTACTTTAAACAGTAAATTGTTCTTAATGTAAAAGAAGCAAATAATAAATAAACAAAATAGTAGAGAAATAACTATTTCGATTCTTAAGAAGGCTTTTCATTTAAACCATGGATATATATATAATATATATATATATATATATATATATATATATATACATATATATATATATATATATATATATATATATATATATATATATATATATATATATATATATATTATATATAGTCATCATCAGGGAAAGCTACAATGATGGTTATTAGGTATATTTTTTTTATATAATATGATGAATTAGTTTTTTTTTAAATTTTATTTTTATACTTTCTAAGTGAGGATTTTTGTCAAGATGTTAAATTTAAAACAGTTATACATAACAGTAATAATTGGAAACTGAAAGTGAGGTACAAAATTTTTTTAAAATGTTTAATAAATTAAAAATTTTTAATTAATTATCTGACCGATTTATGAATTGAAAGTAAGGTTAGACATTTATTTGATGTATTTTGTTTTATATAAATAGGTACTAAAATTATATTTGTCTTTATCAGAATAAATTATTTAGTCAAGTAGTTTATCAGTAATCAACATTATTAATAAATCAAGCGGCAGATCTTAGGCCAACCTTTTACCTCTGGTCATTCTATTATTTTCCAAGGCTAGTAAATAGGAGTATATTTCACTCAAATGTTTTATTATCTGATTTTTTGTTGATATAATAATTATCACTCTATATTATAAAAGCCATTTCTAGATATATTCTCTTACTATAGTTACTTTTAACTCCTAAGATTTCAAAGGAACTATAATCTATAGTGTGATTATTATCATGTACATGTGTGGCAAGAGTGCATCTTTCTCGGTACAAACTACAGTCACTTTTGTGGAAACTAATCTGATCTTTAATGTATCTTTAACTTGGTCTTATATATTTTTATATATACTGTAGTAACGGTTAATAGGTATACGGTAATAACGTAAATTTTTGCTGTCCTTGGGATGTAGTGTGTTGATTTATGTTATTGTCTTTATGAATTGTTAATGGATCCATAGATGTACTCCAAAAGTTTGTAAAGATTTTTTTGACGAAATTACTTATCTGATATTTGAATCACTCTGTTCTTTATTTGTTTTACTATATTCACCCTTAAATATTGTTTATGGTATGACTGTAGTTCAGGTATCTTCCCGAGTACATTCGTTTCCTAGACCAATCAACTACTATTCGATTGTCTGTAGAACGAATGAGAGTTTAGATTTAGTTTAGATTTAAAACCTAGTGCCATCTAGGAATGAAAATCTGAACTAGCAACATCTGATATTTCATTCATATTTTGTTCTTGAAACAATACGTTTAGTTAATAATATAAAAAATAATTATATATTAATGTAATTATAAATATTATTATAAATAAATAAATAGGTACGAGTTAATATAAAATAATTTAAAGTTGTATTCTAGTTTAGTTTTAGAATTCTACCCTCACCTAGGAAAGAAATCTGAAATACCAACTGACATTTCAACGTATGAGTCAATCATGTTTTGTTTTTAAAATGATACGTTTAATTAAAAATATTAGGAATATTAATAACATATATGTATTAATACATAATAATTACATAAATAATTAATAATACGAATTTTTATTCTTATTTTTTTCGCAAAATTTACAAAAATCTTGGTTGCTATACTGCAAATGTAAGATTTATTTTGCAAAATAATTTAAAGCTTAAGTTAGTCTATATTTATTTAGGTAGTTTATATACAAGAAGGTACATGATGGTTGTTGTATATATATATATATATATATATATATATATATATATATATATATATATATATATATATATATATATATCGATTTCATAAGACGGTATTTAATTTTTTTACAATTTTTTTATAACAACTCAAGAAATACCCGATCGACTTGGCTAATTTTGATTTTAAAATATTTGTATAAATATCTGTATAAAATATAATAAAATAAAATAAAATAAAGTAAAATCCAATCGAATAAAATAAATTAATTTAAATTAAAACCATGGCTCTGTGATGATGATCATGGAATATTAATTCCGAAAATGTTCTGTGATGTAGCCCGATAGGGTGTTTTAATTATATATCTTAGATAAAGAATTTTTAACTAAGTTTTTTGTGCTACGTGATATACAGCCAGCTACAGGAATTTAGTTTCCTTGTGGGTTTTTAATGATGTTGGTGATTCTATGTACCTGATCCAGCGTTGAAGGACTCTCTCCAAAGCCAAACTGATGTGATAAGATTTAACTTTTTTCTTCGATTATGATCTTTAGTCTTTTATACAATGTTGGACGTACAGGCAATAATAAAATAGGCCTGTAGGATAAAATCTCATTTGGCGGCTTTCCAGGGTTTTCAACCATTTTACTTCTGTCAGTTTCCACATATTGAGATCATACTTTAGTCAAAATGATGTATTAAACATATTTATAAGCTTAGTGATAGCTTTGTTTGATAAATATTTTAATATTTCGCCCTTTATTAGATCGATCCCTGGAGCTTTTTTTCATCTCTTTTGCAATTTCTTTGGTATTAGTAGGTTAATTTTCAAGAGATCTGGTTCAAAACTCTTTACGTTGACCAAATCATTTCCTCTGCGTGCTTGGATTGTGTTTTCCAGGTGCTTATTAAAGCGGCTGGAACATCCCTCAGTGTTTCTGATTAATGGGTTATGTAGCATTAGTCTTTTGAGCCATTTGGTGGCCTTTCAGAGAGAATAATTACTACTTTTTTTAGCTTTTAAGTCGCTTAGGTATGTCCCAATCGATTCATTTTTGATGAGTTGTATTTCTCGCTTTAAACTTGTCTTGTTCTTAGGACATCTGATTTGTTGCCATTTACGACGTAATTTCTTCAACTTCAGCATCTAACTGATTTTAAGTTTTCAAAGAGACCGAAAGAATAACTGAGTATTTTAGTTTATTATTATTCCGTCACTAAGTGTGAGGAAAATTGGGGAAATAATCTCAATTCATATCACAGGCCCCCTCAACGCCTAAGAAATTAGAGGTAATATTATTACTTATGAAAAAGTCAATCAAGGGATTTTATTTTGATCCGTTGGCAAATAGGTTTGTTTTCCAGTTGATACTACTTCACAGTTTAATTATCTGCAGGATTTTTCGAGTTTTTTTTCTTTCTTCTTCTTCTCATTGCGCCGTCTCCTTTCGAAGGTTGGCGATCCAAATGGCAATTGTAGTTTTGGAAACTGCTGCGCGAGAGATCTCTGCGGATGAGCGGTCGAACCATCTCTACAGGTCTTTCAGCCACGAGTTCTGGCGTCTTCCTACTGATCTTTTGCCCTGTACTTTTCCTTCCAGTATAACTTGAAGTAATTCATATCTTTCGCCTCTTAGCACATGACTTAAGTATTGCATTTTCCTCTCTTTGATTATTCTTAGTAATTCTTTTTGTTTACACATCCGACGAAGTACCTCAACATTAGTAACTCTTTGTACCCATGGAATCCTCAACATTCGTCTGTATATATACATCCCAAAGGCATCTATTCTTTTTTCTACTTCAGAGTCCATTGTCCAACTTTCACAGCCATACAGTAAGACAGAAAAAACGTAACATCTGATCATTCGGATTCTAAGCTGTAGACTAAGGTCTGATCTTGTAAAAAATGTTTTAATCCTCATGAATGTTTTCCTTGCTTGTTCGATTCTTGACAGGATTGTCAACAGGATTGAAACAGGATTCTTTTTTTCTTTAATGGTGGTAAATATTGATCCCCATTTTATAATAATATGGCTGTGTTTTATGTTTTGGAGGGCAAGATATAGCTAAAACCACTACGTTATAGGTCTTAGTTTTGATTTTTAAAGCAGTGGCTTGTATTTATTTTGTATTACATCCTATATCCTGATGTTGTTGTATGCGCTTTTTTATAATTATTGCGCTTCCTCCTTCAGCTGTATTTTTTGGGCGGGTAGTGTAGTATACCTGATATTCTTTAAACTTGATGTATGAGCTTTATCGAATAGTTCTATAAATTTTTCATAAAATATGCAAAACTTGTTATCCGTTTCGAATGTTGGCGACCATAATGGCAATCTGTATTTTACAAATAGCGGCTCTGAAAAGATTTGTGGTTGTTGTGTTGAACCACGTATGTAGATTTTTCAGCCAGGAAACTCTTCGCTTTGCTGGTCCCCGTTTTTCTTCTACCTTTCTTTGAATAATTAATTGCAGCAACCCATATCTTTCACTGTGCCTCGTGATGTGACCGAGGTACTCAATTTTGGTTTCCTTGTTAGTAACGTGGTCGGTATAGGATTCTACGATAAAGCCACATTAAGAAAGCGTCAATTTTCTTACAGTTAGCTTATGTAAGAGTTCACGACTCAACTCCGTACAACAGATCATCGTAGTAACCTGATTTTTATGGATACTTGAAGCTTAACAATTTTTTAAAATGCAAAACTTATTTTCACTGTCTTAGATTTTATTTCTAGGGAATAGTCCCAATTTTCATTGACGTTTGTACCAACATAAGTAAGTTTTTACTCTTTTTATTGGTTGACAATTCATACTGATTCTTTCAAGTTGCTGTTCCTTCTTAGAGATCGTCATTCATTTTATTTTCTTAATGTTCAGTGAAAGTCCATTATATCTGACTCACTTCTGTGATTCTTTTCATTAACGATAGGAGCATATCCATACAGAGCAATCAAGTAAGCTATCCATAAAGAACAATTTATTAACATACTTAATATTAAAAGTGGTACCAAAATTACGTTTATAAATAATACTTTATCCTGAAAAATAATCATTTAAGTTACTTACTTACTTTCTGTAAAAAATGATCGCTTGCATTATTGTTATCGGTGCTACAAAGGTAATAAAGTCTACAATGATGACATATTTTTAAAACTTCAAATTTAAGGTTTCAAACTGCCATGAAGTTCAAAATACTAGTGCAGCATTTTGAAAAAATCATGAAATTTGCATTTTTCACCACGACAGCATTGTTTTACGAATTACTGTCTTACCAAATCCCTAAACAATAATATATAATATATTTTGCAAAGTATTATTTTGTCAGAACCGTTTTCTTTGACAGCAAACTTTAAAATTCGTTTCCTGAAAAATTTTGTAAATGCCTCTGGAAACCCTATAGTTCTCAGCCCTCGATTTAATTATGCAACAGGGGATCAGAACCCCACAAGCAGAAAAGAAATGTAAATAACCACGAAAAGAAAAAAAGATAATATACCTCAGAAATCAAAGAGAAAACATGAACAAAGAACTTCAAGAATTAAAAGAACTAAGTAAGCCAAGAGAGACAAGAAAATTTTAGCAGAAACTGAACAAAATCAGAAAATAATTCAAACAAAAGATGTAAAGATATAAGGAGGATAATATATTGACAAACAGTAATAAAAACTGTGAAGATGGAATTCATCTCAATGCGACCGAAAATATTTTAAATTATATTGATTTATTAGATGTTTTTTTCTAATACTCCATTTTACGTATTCCATTGATTTTAATTATGTGTTCTTATTGTATACCATATGCTCAATAAAAAATTAATTCATAAGATTAAAATGGAACAGTTCCTGGGAGTTGGCGATATAACATATTAGTTAAAAAATTCAAACATCAAGGTAAAAACTTCTATTGTAAGTGGTTTAATATTTAATTAAAAAAGTGAATTAAATATCCAAATAGATTATAATAAAGTTCAGAATGTTTTCGGACATCCAGTCCATCAGTCCATCCTTAGTAAACTTTGTACTTACACTACTTACCGCAAAACCAAAGAGTGGTTGGGTCTTTTTGTAGATATTATACTTAAAAATATTAAATTAAACGGCCCAATGCCAATGTCGATAATGGATGTAACTATTCGAGACCAGTATGTCCCTACTCGAAATAAAATTTCACATCCGAATGAGTATGCATTGGGTTGGCAAACTTCGATGTCTGAGATATTTAAAAAATAAATTCTCCGCTACTGACACGCTTTCTGGTGTCACTGCGACCGCTAAATGATACAATAAACTTAGTGATCACGCTTATGACTTATCACGCTGGAGGATAGTGATGATGACTATGTACCGATAGATGACGAGTACAAAGTCGATAAGTTTAAAGGTATTGACAACATAACTATAGTAGATAGTGCTACACAATTGAACGGTCCTGCTTACAATCAATTTAATATATCACCAGTGTTATAAATAAGCTGAGAATTCCATGGGTACAAAAAGTTACCAACGGTCAGGTACGTCGGCACATAAGTGAATACATAGCATAATCAAAGACAGGAAAATATAATACTTATTATTGCTCTGAAGCTGGTTTCTTGTAGCATTTTAACGTAATTACTATTTAAATGGGAATAAGCCACAATTAAAGGTTTAAGTACGTTTATTGACTTTTCAATTTCGACTTCAGAAATCGTTCTCAAAATACAAACATTAGTGAATTAAACAATTTTTTTTTATTTTCTTTAATTTACTAACGTTTGTATTGTAAGAACGGTTTCCGAAGTGGAAATTGAAACGTCAATAAACGTACTTTAACCTTTAGTTGTGGCTTATTCCCATTTAAATAGTAATTAATATGATATATGGATCATGTGATGAGAGGTGAAAGATATGAATTACTCCAAATCATATTGGATAAAGTGCAGGGCAAAGGATTAGTTGGAAGACACCAGGACTCTGGTGGCTGAAAAGTCTGAAGAGATGGTTTGACCGCTCATGCACAGAAAATTTTTGTGCAGCAATTTCCCAAGCTACAATTGCCGTTTGTATCGCCAACGGCGATAAAAATATAAAATTAAAAAGCGAAAACTTATTACCTTATATTCTTAATAATATAATAGAAATTAAAAGCTCAATCAGAGATGCTAGTACTCAGTACGATGAAAATTATTTATTCGATAATAGTGAATCTCCCTCCCATATAGTAGCTTCTAAACAAACGTTTAGAAAAGTTAACATGAATGGAAAAACTAACTATGAACCTAAAAGGATGCCACCTTTGAAGGAAACATTGTACCTAGCTACATTACAATAAATAGTGTATTTTTTCCTGTTGAAATTATATTGGCAAAGTCACGCAGTGTTACAATTGCCTAAGATTTGGACATATTTCCAAGAAGTATCGCAGCACACAAGCACATTGCATAAAATGTGAAAAAACCAAAAATGAAGATCATGCCTATCAATACAATGGTATTCCATGCATCCATTGCGATAGTAATGATGATACATCTATTTCTAAGAAATTTCCTATATATGAACTACAAAAGGAAATAAGTAAAAATAAAAAACACAATGATTAAGCAACACAGTTCCTTTATCGAGGCAAAAACTAACTGTGAATCATCCTTCTTAAAATTATTCAGGCAGAATACCTTTTACACCCTAGCAAATATCCCAACATTCGCAATAAAGTCATCCCATGCTGCTACCACAAAAATAATCACGCGTAAAACGAACACATATCATCAAATGACACATCCCATCTCCCTCAAGTTACTATAGATTGGATGAATATCTTCTCCTCACAAATCAAATCACCTTTTATAATTGGGGGAGATGTGAAGGTTCATAACTCACTATGGAAATTATTACAAAATAATGCTGTTGGACACCAAATTGTTAGCAGTGTTGAAGACCTTGATTTTCTAATTTTGAATAATGAAAAATCTACGTATCTTCCTAGACATGGTCCACAAAAATCTATGATTGTAATTTTCCTGTAGACAGTTAATATAGCCAGTAAAATCATTTGGTCAGTCTTGCCAGTAAAATCACTAAAAAGCAAATGGAATATCAAGAAGCCAATTGGTCCCTGTGTACATCCTTTAATAGAAAACATTAAGTTTTCCAACAACATTAACACTAAATGCATTAAACAGAATGCATTAATGATGCTGCTAATAAATCTTATCCTCGATACGAAATTTTGAAATTCAAAAATTGATCCTCTCTATCATGGTAGGACTCAGAATGCGATCTGATAATAATATATGACAGAAAAAACGCATTAGCAGTTTATAAGCATTTACTAAGCCTTGAAAATTATCTAAAATGTCAGAAAATTACTGTTTATACTATAAAGCAGCTTAATCAAAAATCCAAAGCTAGTTGGAAAAATGGTGTTTCTATTCATATTTCCATAATTGTGTGATCTTTATCAAACTTTTTTTGAATGTCTTAAGTTTCAACAGCATTGAAACTCCCTCTACAAAAATTTAATCAAATTTAATATGAATGCGCCATTCAATATTCAGTGTCTGCTGGCTACAGCCTCACAACAAATAGGTATGTAATATCATTATAGATTTCTTGTTAGTTATCCGTTAATTTTGTATTAGGGATAGGATTGTTTATTTATCAGATTGGAGAATATATTGCAAGTGTCTGAATGACTAATGTCTATGCTATTAAAAAAAGTTAAATATTTCAATGTTTATACGGGATTAAGCCAAAATTTATTGTAATGATAATTACATGTTTAACTAGAAAAATTAGACGTTTCGATTTTTACTCCAGAAATGGTTCTTGAAAAAATTAATTAAAAATTTTCTTAAGAATTTTTGTTGATATTTCAATAAACACTTAAATTACAACGAAATTCAATCATAAACGAGACCACTTAACATAAATAGAATTTGAAGTTTTATATAGCAAAAAGCCACTCTCATATCTTTTCAGCCAAAGCATGACTGTTGTGTATAACACCACTGCCAAGTGGGTCAACTTTCCATTTTGTGAAATTAAATAACCTCGTCAACTTTGCTGGTTATACATTCTTTTAACAAAATTAGAAGTAGAAATCTAAATATCAAATTTTTTTAGTCAAAAATGTAATTATTATTACAAATGTATTGTGGCTTAATCGCATATAAATACAATAATTAATATTGTTTTTTAATTTATACATAAAATGCAAACGTATTGTCTGTACTTAACTGTAGAACTTTATAATCTGCCATATACCATTCCTGACATTAAAAATTTTCATGAAAAGTGAAAACAGAAAATAACAAAGGTACATGGCCGAGGAATACTTGTCAGCACTTGCAAGCACATGCAGACATCCTTGTTAAGTGGCAATATGCGCACTGAACAATGCTGAATAAATGTATTGTATACGGCAGAACGAGAGGATACAATATTGTACGACATTCTCTCGTAATCGTTCGACAATATTGTCATATCTCGGAATTAAACAGTGAATAACATTTTCATTTTGCATCACTTAAGCCAGCTGTTGTTGTTTTGTTAATTTCTAAGGAAATTCCTTCAATAAAGTGTAGTTTAAAAGTGACTATGAAAATAAAATAAAAAGTCAGATTAAAGAGGGAAGGATTTATAGATACGTAAAACAATAATAAACATTAGTTGTTTATTATTGTTAATTTTTTATTTAATAATTAAACATAATAAACATTTCACAGCTATATTAGAAAAGGGATGTATATTATACATAGAACAAAATAACTCACTCAAAACAAAACATATTGTAACAGGCGGGTTAGCGGGATATTGCTCAGAAAAAAATATTCATAACGTAGACGATGAACTCTCTATGATCGTAATAAGACAGAATTAAAGCTGGCTAGGGGGCGCTATTTTTCAGCGGAAATACCTAAAATAAGAGGGCAAGAATTTGAAATTTACACTTGATTCCATATAAGAAAATTGTAAACGATCTCGTTTATGTTAACTTTATATTTTATTTTTATTATGAATAATGAAATTTGGCACTTTCTTTATCAACTTAAAACTTATAAGCTAAACATTGGGAGCTAAATATAAAACAATCAAAACGATTGTTTTATGGCAAAGCAATTACAAGAAAAGATAACTATCTCGCGGGTTTAATGTTACACTTTTTAGTAAATAAATTTTAAGCAAAAGGAGAACAAAATTTGTTGATAGTTGAATTTTGATATTTATTATATATGTATTATATATTACAATAATGTGGGTTTATTATCAAAACAATTTAGGTTTTTTTATACAAAGTTTAAGAATGACTGAACAGGATATATTTAGTTAGCTCATGCCTTTTTAAAGTAGCATTTACTTTTTCAGGCCTCTGTTTTCTCAGTGCCTGTGGTCATAAGGTACTCATGGCTAACCTTCTTAATAAGCTCGATTCGGTGACAACTGAAGTATGCTACTTCAGTGCAAAAAAGAAAACATTGCCTGAAAAAAGGTTATTTACTACAAACAGAACAACGCCATTCAGTATCTTAGGAATACCAGGAAGTAGAACCTAGTGACTCTCACAAAATGCATTTGCCATTTGCATGAATAATTTAGGAAGCGAAAATATGGAGTAAACCTTTTAAAATGGCCCCAAAGAGGGTAAACCAATAAATTCCGTTTTAATATAATCATCAACGTTTCAGTCTTGTAGAAAGAATAAGAAATTGAATAAAAGTATTTCAAATTTTGTTTGCAATTTTATAAGTTTACTTTTTTTAAGATTCTTTTAAATTAAGACGTGCCACAAGAAAGATACACATAATATAGAAAAAAAATCAATATGATATAGACAAGATAAAGATAATACAGACATTATCAAGACTATAGATAAATGTCATAAAGAAACAATATTAGAACCTTCATAATTTTTAATATTGCAATAGTATAATTAGATTTGCACCAAGTTGTGGAAAACTCTCAACATTTTGATAATTTAATTTTGAAAATAAATTTTGATTCCTTTATTGATTTCTTTTATTTTCCCAAAATGTTTTTCTTGTAATTAATGAGGACTAATAGGTTTTTATTTTATTCATCTCATTGGCTGTTCATCCGTTCGTCCACCGGTGTATTAGGTTTATAGAAAAAAATTACAATTATTAATTAGATTTTTGAAGCTTATCACATAATAAATATGTTCTCATTGGTGCGGCCAAGAAGTTCACTGAATTTGGGCTAACAATTTTCCGTCTGCTTCTTATATTCTTATTTTTTTATGAGACAAAGTGCTAGTGAGTATTGGATGAAATTAGAGGTATAGAGCCGTCACTTGAGGTTTTTAAAACATTGTATCAGTTTGGAGAGTTTTACCGGACAACGAGGACGTGCTTAGGAGAGACCAGCTGAACAGTAGTCACAGGGCTTTTTAGCTCTCGGTGAGTAAGACACCGTTGGTGGAGACTATCAGTCATCTTAACGAGGCACTGCAGAGGAAAACCGAAGTATAGCAGCAAGCGAAAAGTTTGAAATCAGATTAAACCTAAGTATGTCGTTTTAATCGACATCTCTCGGAAGTTGGATGCTCAAACCGACGCACACGTCATAGTGACTTAGAACTTAGTGGCATTGTGCTACCGCTATAAATAGGTGGCAGAGAAACAAAGGGTGTTTCATTACCCAGGATACCCGAAATAACGTTTAGATCAGAAGCTTCCCCACGCAAGTCACACACTAAGGAGGGGTGGAGGAAAAGCCTGGGGGTCAGATAGGTACCACTTTAATAGCAAAGTGTGTTTGGTTTGATTCTTCGAACATGAAGATGCCACAGTACAATGGTAGTCATATGTTTCTTAGAGGCAGGGTTGATCACTGTGTGTGCGTGTGTCTGTATGTGTGTGTATCGAAACATTGTACGCGATCCTCAGCAGCCCTGTAAAGAAGGAATAACGTGGCCGTCGTTTGAAATATCGGAGGAAAGAGGGTGCTTTAATATCTATTAGAAGTACTAAAAGAAGAACAAAAGGTTAACTTTACTTTAACTACAGTAAATTTAGTGTATAGGTTCCCTTTGATATTCGAAAGAACACCATTGAATTTAATAATAATGTAACTTCATCTGTCTTACATTTTAAGGTTATTCTAAATAAATTAAAGCGAATAAATAAAAAAGAAAATTAAATAAAAAATTAAAATAAGAAATCATATTACGTATAACTATTATAAATTAATTTTGAGATTTAATAATTTAAATATTTTTCTCAACCGCTTTTCACCTTTGTATTTTAAAAAAATTATGTATCTTACTAATGCTAGTGTAATGTATTGTTTTTATTATTGTTTGATATATTTAAATCATCAGCGTAAAATAAATAAGCTGCTAGTATTTTCAAGAAAGTATGACTTGTTAAACTGTTTGTTCGGGCGTTGTCTTCTGAGATTAGTGCTCGAAGTTTCGCCAACACTAGGGGTTGGTATCTTCTGGAGATGTTACTGC
The DNA here is from genome assembly GCF_040954645.1 of Diabrotica undecimpunctata. Lineage (NCBI taxonomy): Eukaryota > Metazoa > Arthropoda > Insecta > Coleoptera > Chrysomelidae > Diabrotica > Diabrotica undecimpunctata. Next base: position 102,262,978 of record NC_092804.1, on the reverse strand, counting down.
TTCGCTTGTAACCTGAAAATGACGCTGCGTTTTACTACGAAGGCAATATTTATATTTCCCACTCCGGAGGCAAGTCTAGAACGCTAGAACGCAGCGTCATTTTCAGGTTACAAGCGAAGCAGTAACATCTCCAGAAGATGCCAACCCCTAGTGTTGGCGAAACGTCGAGAACTAATCTCAGAAGACAACGGCCTAACAGCCTGAACAAACAGTTTAACAAGTTAAACGATGGCCGTAAAAGCCTAACGCAGTTTACCAAAGAGATCAATTGACAGGACAGTGAGAAGGACTCTCTATGGTACTGAAAACTTCGCTAGATATATAAAAGCTAACCGGATAAGATGGGCAGGTCATGCGTTAAGATAAGCGGAAGACAAATTGCTAAAGACAGTGTTTTTGAAGAGGCCAGGGCCCTGATTCTATTTCATTTTGATGTCGAAATTTAAAAGCGACTACGCCATAACAGTCGCAATCGCTAGCGATTCTCATTCACTTCGATTGTAGTTAAAACTGAGGATATTTACTTTATTATTTTGACACTGCTGAAAATTTGGGTTGGCCCTCTTGTTTATTGGATGCACGCTGCACTACGCTTGTTGAATGTTTATTTTGTTTACGTTACGTGAACGTATTTTTTTTTCTTGTTTGAGTTGTTAAATCATAAATAGTGGCCATTCTCAACTATATTTTAAATTGAAAGAAAAGATGGCAAGGAAAGAAAAAAGGCGATGTGGGAGATCCTTAAGTTATAACCACTAAGGTTAATATAACCACTAAGATTTGACTTAGTGGTTATATTCTAATTTATTTTTAAAGTTACTGCAGCTTAGTAATAATTACCCCAAACATTTTGGGTATCCTAGAGGCATACACACCCTCCTCCAAATATGGTTCTAATACCCTTATCAAATAATTTGCAGCTTGTTTATTAAGCCGGAATTGCTGCCTAAATTGAGCATTACTTGCTCAATTTAGGACTCTGATGGTAATGTAATAATCAAAAAAATCAAACTTATTTGATTCAAAAGACAATAGTTTAATTCCCAAAGTAATTTACAAGAGACAAGTAGTAGTATATTTACAGACGAAACTAATCAGTTATGTATAAGTTTTTTATTTTTGTAAATTATAATAAAATTTACTATACGTAAGTAATTATATTTTATCATCTGTTTTAGGATATTTATACGAGTAATATTGTTGAAGAGAGTGACGACAGCATTGTTGACAAAAATTACGTACCGCCTGCCGATTATGATGTGAATGTCCCTTCGATATCTAGTAATTAAGAGATTTACATATTTCTGAAATAGCGCTATTATACACAACTACAAAAATAGGCAATAAGAGATCCAAAAATCCAAAATATTCCTTTAGAGTTGAAAATAAAGTATCTTGTATGTAAAAGTTTCTTAAAGAACACTTTAGCCATCAACAATATAACTATTTTTACAACAACATTTCAGATATAAAGCGCATTTAAGTGTGTAACATTTAAGCCGATAAAAAGATTCAAGATCTACAATCAGATGAAAACGTTTAAGTCTTGTGTTTTGATCTTCAAGCCGTTCACACTACTCCTTGTAGTGAAATGAGTAGTTTGTATTATAAACGAATACTGTCGATTTACAACATTACCATGTTTGACATAATGCCAAAAATGCGATACTGCTTTTTCTGGCATGAAGAAATTTCAAAGAGGGTAGCCAATAAAATTGGTAGCTGTATCTATATTTTTTTAAAAATTGTAGCATACAAAATAGAACATGTCATTTTTTACTCTGATAACTGCACAAGGCAAAATAAAAATACATTTTTGGTTTGTTTGTACCTGTTCTGTGTAATGCATGTCAACAAAATCAAGACAATTATACATAAATTTTTAGAAAAAGGTCACACAAAAAATAAATTAGATGGGCGTGCATGCCACCATAGAAAAAGAGAAAAAGTGTGTTATTATGGTAAAGAGGTAAAATATAATACGTCCCTGCACAACGGGCAAGTATACTCATATCAGCAGAAAGAACTGGAATTTCCTACGATATGAGTGAAATTTGCTCTCAAGATATTTATGATTTAAAACCACTAAATAGCGAAATGGTTAAAGATTTCAATTAAAACACAGAAAAATAAAAAGTTAATTGGAATGGCCTAAAAATTATTGGAATGAAAAAAGTGCACCCTAATAAAATTTTTAATAAAATTTCTAATGTACAAGGTACTTTCAAGACTATTGACATCCAACAAAATAAATAAAAAAATAAAACACTTCAAAACTTAGGAAATAAGCCCTTTAATCGATAAAAATAATTTAAGGATCTACTGGATATTTGTAAGGACAATGTAATTAGACAGGTTTATTGGCCATTTAATCAAAATTTGCCAAAAAAAGATAAAGTAGAGAAGGGGCCTGAATCCGACTTTAAATAATTTGTATTTATTCATTTTTGTTTGAAAATAAAAGTTCAATTTTCGAAGTTTCGAAGTTAATTTTATTTTAATTCCTATAGTTACCAGAGAGATTTATATTTACAAAAGTAGGTAATTTATGTCGTAATTCTGGACAAAAGTTTAGTTTAATAGTGCAACAATGTCACTAAAAATAGGTAAAAAAAAATAAAAATAAGACTTACTCAGAATCAATCTATTCAACCACCAACGACCGGTTTTGCGTACTATAATTTGCTATGGTGCATCACTGGATACCTACATTGTCAGTCATATTACTTATTGTCCGTTATCTACCTAAATATTTATATTGAGATTGTATAGATAGATTGTGATAAAAGTGATGTTAATAAAAAACATATTTGATGTTTCCATTTCCACTCTGAAAATAGTCTTAAAAAAATGATTATTTAAAAAAATTTTGCAAAAATGTATTAGCAACAAAGATTGAGATTATATCAACGACGTCAAATGTATTATCATTAATGTTCTATGCGATAATAAATTCTATTACCACTGTACGTATTTAATTCTCAAACATCTGAACTCTGATTTATGTTACAAAATGAAAGTGACTTTACTTTATAACAATTTCTTCTTAACGAAAAATTTAAAAAACGTCTCGTGTAGTTAATATCAAAAAATTAATGTTTTTATTTTGAGAATGATTTCGTTTGAAATTTAAACGTCAATAAACTTATTTTAAACTTTAATTGTGGCTTATTACCTTTAAAATTGTAATTACTTTAAGATGCCACAAGAAAATAGATTCAGAACAATAATATCAAAAAATTAAATTTTTTTTCCATAGCTAATTTTAAAGTGTTGCTATAACAACTGTTTTGAGTAGATAAAGTATCACTTTAACCGCAAGGGTAGATAAAGTGACACTTTAGCAGCAAGAGTAGATATAATATTTTAACTTTTTTTATTCAATAAAATTTACAAATTCAAACACATTAAGGATTAAAAACAACTGAAATTTTACAATTAACATTATTAGAAATATCTATTTTTGGAGCATCACAACTTGTACTCGTTTGCTTAAACACTTGATTCGAGGTACTGAATTACCTATTTTCCATCCATTTCGTATTTATTCACTTTGTACACAAAACGCAACAATATTCTCCGCAAAAACCAAAAGGTAACATTTGTTTGACATTTGTTGACAGAGTAATTCATATCCCTAGCAACGGAGCAACACAATTGCGATGTTTGTGCTAAAAATTACAATTTTCTTTGAAATTCTATTTTTCACCTGAAAATGAAGTCTTGCTATAGAAAAAAATGTTGTATTGCACACGACGATAAAATCGCATTATCTTCTCGAGCATAATTAGCGTCTCGACTTACGTCTCGACGCTAAAATACGCTCTCGAAGATAAAGAACAGTTTTATCGTCTTGTACAATAAATAACTATAATTTGATACAACCTGTGTTTTATGCAAAAGTTTCATTTATTTTAGAAATACGAATATTGTATATATTTTGTATCCAATGTTGCTTGTATAATATAGATTTATCTAAACACACATTCTTATTCCAAAAATTATTTGCCACGTTGACCCCTTTCCAATAAATATCCTAGCTTGATTCCGGTTTTTATTTTCTATATTCGGCAATTATCGTCCTCTATACATCCAACAATTTATGATCCTCTTCGATTATTAACCTGAACGTAGAGTGGAAACGACCGAATATTTCCAAAGCAATTTTTCCTTTTTATTTCTCAAGTGTCGCCTTGGGCCGTGATAAGGCTGAAAGATCGAATTTTCCCCAAAAGCCCGAACAGTCTTATCTGAAGTAGGTCGAACTTTGGCCAAGTTTCGGGTACTTACATTTTTAACATGGAGAGAATCGTGAAATATGTGGAGTGGAAGGAGAAGGCTTGTGACTCTGGTTAACTGTGATTTGTCGTTATCGGGGTTTTTTGTTACGCAGTAGTAGGCACCGAAATACGAAAACTTAAAAATGCCAAGAGGACTTTAATGATCTCGTTTATCAAACAGATAAATTTATATAAATAAATATTATTTTTATTACTTTAAAAACAACTTATTATATATATTTCATATTCATATTAATAAATGTATATATTTATAACAAGAAAAAACTATTTTCTACACAAGTAAAAATTTTGAAAAGTGCAAATTCTTTATTACTGAACGCATGCTCATAAAAAATATTATGTAAATATACCCATATTGCATCCTACGTACTTATTTTGTTGACTTGTATAACTCTCTGCTTTACATTTGTACTTTATCTCAATATTTAACTTTTTTTATACAAAGCAAATCGGGGAAAAATGTGAGCTTTAATGAGTGAAGTCCACCGTGAAAGCACTCTCTCCCCCATAAAACGGCCCTAAAGCTTCCCCTGCCGAAGTGCGGATGCTGTACAATGAGCCATATTTCAGATTTAGTGGTGAAGTGCCCGAATTAATTGCCGAACATTAGCCAGTAATGGGCTGAGAGTGCGTTCTCCTACACGGGCCCAGCACCCGATAATATCACGTTCAGGTGATTTAAAATAACAACGTACATGGTCAAGGCATTTTCTCTTCTGTTATCACTGCAATACTTTAACACTTCAGTGCCGGAAACTTCGTTTTAGCCAAAGGGTTTTTCTATAGCCGATTTTTGATTTTAGGTTATATTTAACAAAAATTGTACGAGGTGCTTTTAAAATTAAATATTTTATTGCGACTATCCAGACTAGTGGCTTTATTTTATATATGACTTTATTATATTGTTCATACAACATAAACGTTAAGGTAATGAAAAATCTCCTGCCTGAAATATTTCGCAATTGTCGAAGAAATGAAGCAATGAACCCTTGAAAATCGGTGCAGTAAGATGACATTTGGTTATCGCTATCATGTTTTTTTTTTAATTTTTATTATTGGCATTTCTTCATCTCCTTCGGTTTTCCCATTACGAATTCGCCGTTTTCGTCATCCACGGCACTCTATTTTCTCAGTCACCTTCTCTCTGAGATCTTTATCTATCTTCCTCTCCGTCTACTCCGCGCCGAGTCTAAGTCCAATATTCTTTTCGGCCACCTGTGCTCATTCTTTATACATGCAGGTACCACTGTAGGGCTCTGTTTTTCAACTTTTTTGTAATTAAGCATTCTACTTCCATTCTGTGTTATATTTTTTCTGGACTTATTCTATCCGCTCTGATGATTTGTAGACATCTTCTAATAAATCCAGTTCAATTTTTCTCATTTTGTTTTGTATTGGTGTTGTCACTGGCTATGCTTCCGCTCCATATAGAGTAATATTTAACACCATGCTCTGAAAGACCCTTTTTTGTTTTGTTGTTTTGTTTGGTTAAAATGGTGTTCCATACCACTCCATATAGTGCTTTCGTGGCTTTTTTCGCCATGCTATTTTCGTTTCTGTATCTTTGATACAATTACCATCTCGGTTTATCATTGACCCTAAATACTTAAAAGTCATACAACTCCCAATAGTCTTTTAGCTTATACTCTTCCTTTAATTTCCCTATTATATATTCCATATCCTTCCTGTCTTGTGTAATAGTGAATAGGTCATTTGCAAAAAGTAGTGAATGTAATATATATTCTCTTGTACTGGTATGCCTATTGTTCCTCATTTTTTAGATAGTTTCCTCCCCTAGAAACAGAGAAGCAACTTTATTTGCCCCTCTGTTTTTTTATAAAGTCTTTGTGTTATATTTACCCATTTTTCTCTAGCGTGCATTTTTCCTATTTCGCTATCATAAGTTGATAAAGGTCATATGTGTTTCAATATTTGTCTCTTTGTTGTTACTGTCTCATGACGAATATATTATCTAGACACAATCTGACTTTTCGGAATCCGGCTTTTTTTGCCATAATGGTCCATGTCGTGTCAATTTTTTGTTTTATTACTGTGAAAAAGATTTTTGCCATTGAAGGCTGCTACTACACTGATAGCTCTTTATAGTTATTTGGTGACATTTTTTTACCTTGTTTTTAAAAATGAAGGACATGTATAATAGATTCCACTCCTCTGAAATCTTCTATTCTGCTTCAGTTTTATTAAACAACAGTCGTATAAATGACAAGATCCTTGCACCTCAATATTTGAGTAGTTCCATTTTTATATTTTCTGGTCCCGGTGAATCAGGGAACATAAAGAACATTAGTATTTTGCTATTAGTATAATAAAGATACTTCCTAGGATTATAGGAATAATCCAAATCTTTTAAAAAAATGTGTAAAAGTCCTGGTCTCACTAAAAAATTAATGACTTTTTAATAAAAGGTACATATCTAGAGTGCTTAAGGACAGCTATTATTATTACTCTTTATAAGGTTGGAAAAAAATATAATGGCTGCAACTATAGACCTCTTACCTTACTACCAGTATTATGAAAAATTATTAAGAGACTTATAAAAACCCCATTTATGTTCTTTTTTTGATAAAAATGGTTTACCAAGCACTAAACAATAATCTTTAAACTCACACTATTTTTTGTGACTACGTCCAAAGCTTTTAATTGGATAAATCACGTCAATTTGATAAGAAAACTAAATTTCTACTGAATTCAAGGTGTCTTTTTTTGAGTTGGTTCTAATCTTACTTGAGGAATAGAAAACAACTGGTTAGAGCAAATTATACTAACTCTAGTCACAACAGCATCGTATATGGAGAACCATAGGATTCAGGGTTGGAAGTTTTACTTTCTCTTTCTTTTTAAATGACACCAATGATTGAATAAAAAATCGATGAAAAATTTTTTCTTTTTGCTCATGATACCACTATTACCTGAAACAACTCTAATATTGCAACTCCTCATGCAACTATAATTTCTGATCTACTTACAATAAAAACCTGGTTCAACTCTAATTTACTTTCTTTTAACTTGGATAAGACAGTAGCATAATCCTATGAAGGAGCCTTCAACCATTGTTTCTTAATAACAGCCAGATCATTATCGTTGATTCTGTAAAATTTCTTGATATTTTTATAGACAGCAACCTAAAATGATCCTTCATATTGATTTGTTAAGTAAGAAACTAGACTCAGCATGCTATGAAGTAAGATCTGTTTCGAAGGAAATCAATTTGGCATCTTCCAAAATAATATATTTTTATTTGTTCGAGTCTCATCTTCCGTATGGTCTTCTTTTTGGGGTTACAGTGCAGCTGCTTAATCTGATGTTATTTTTAAATTACAAAAAAAACAAATTATCTATTTGGCCTCAAAAGAACAGCACATTGCAGAAGTCACTTTAGAAATCGTAGGATTTTAATGCTTGCCTCTTTGTATATTTTAGAAACTGTTTGCTTAATTTGTAAACACCTACATGTTTTTCCAGCAAGATCTTATCAAGACTAATCCACCAGAAATTCAACCTTTGATTTTTACCGATTCCATCCACTGAGTTAGTAAAGAAATCAATATTATATTCTGCAAAAAAACTGTCATTTTCCTTTACAACTAAAATCTGCAACATCTTTGCCGGGTTCCGTAAAATGGCAAAAGCCTATCTATATAAAGACCATATTATTCAGTAGAAGAATTTCGTAATAAATAACTAAATTTTGTAATGGATTGTTTATTTTATTATCGTCTATTTTTGATATTACCCATTTATACAATTTCACTAAATTTTAATTCTTTTAATTGTTATTTTCTGATATTTTGTGAGCTTTGCCTATAAAATTCTATAATTTTCAGTGACAATTAAGCATGTTTCTGATTCTAATAATGATTCTAATCGAAAACACCTACACACCAATACAATCAAATAAAAGTAGAAGAAGTAATAACTAACCCAATTAAAGCTCGTAATAAGACAAGACATGGGGATTTGCTGAGTCCTCTATTGTATAACACTATCATTGATGAAAGAAATAAAATAGTAAAAACAAAAAAAACCAAAAAAAAAACTACCAAGTGGGAGAAAAACTACTTAAAATAATCTACTATGCAGGCGACGCAATACTAATCGCTTAAAGTGAAGAAGATTTTTATTGTATGTAGTACAAATTTAATATAACCGCCAGAAAATTTAATTTTTTACTTTTGCAAAAAAAGACAAAATGCATGTTTACTACTAAGATGTAAAATAGAGCTGAAGGGTCAGACAAGCGATGGAGTTTGAATATCTAGGCATTACACTATCTAGCTACAACAATCTTAAAACAGAAATCAAGTGAATAGATCAAACACAGTTGCAGGTTGCCTAAATGAAACAATATAGTGAAATAAAAATATCCGAGACGAAATCAAACGCAAAATTTACATCGATAGGTAGATAATAACATACGCGACAGGTAGATACACAACATGACACAGAGAAGACAAAAATAGTGTTAGCAATAGCAAAAATGAAAAGAGGGGACAGAGCTAGAAGGTGGAGAAAATTGGAATGATCATACCAACCGAATGACAAAAAACAGAGTAGTAAACAAGGCGAGAAACGGTTTCGCAATATAAAGACGATCAGTGAGAAGACCACGAAAACTATGGAACACTAACATACTCGAGGCCCATTGCAAAACAAAGTCATATCTACACAAAAAAAAAGGAGAAAAGTGTTAGTATTCAGAGATAGCAGACTAACCTGATATAATCCACAAACGGCACTAGCAGTTCAAAGGGGGACTATTATTATATAATTAGTATTTAAAGTAGTACCAACTATTTAAATTTTGTTAAAAATCCTTTAGAAGTGTAAAGGGTCCACCACTGTAACTGTGAGGTTGGAAAGACGGGACATATGGCGAGAGTTGAGCGGAGGCTGTTCGTCCATGCAAATTTTATTAGCGATTAAACTTTATCTAGTAAATAGACTTTAGAAAGAGGATTCTTAATGAAACATTATTATATCAGGATTAGAAATATTTATTGTTCTTAAAAACTACATGCAATATTTAATTATGTTAAGTAGAAAGTTATATCTAATAATATTATGGTTAAGGTTATAAAAGGTGGAAATAAGAAAAGAAAAAGATATATGCAAATTTATAAAAAATAGTATCTTAAAATACTTCTTGTGAACTAGTGGTCTTTGAAGATGTCTTTTAATAAATAATTTTCTTTTTCTTTTTTTATACGTATATATATATATATATATATATATATATATATATATATATATATATATATATATATATAAATATATGTGTATATATTATATTATATATATATATATATATATTGTGACGATTGGGGTTTATAGAAAATAATTTATAAGTTATATACTACATAATATTAGATATAAAAAAGTATTTGATTATTTTAAATAAGTTATATACTAGAGAATTTAATAAAAATATATTTATGTGAGGGCATTTTTAATAAATTAGCATATAATAATTGTAAAAAGTTGTATTTTAGTAATTTTAATGTTGTAAATAAATTTAAGTGAGCCATGTGCTTAGGCAACCAACTATACAGTGGATTGACAGATAGAAATTAATCATAATACGAATATGAGTGGGGTTATAATAATAATGTTGGTTTGAGGTGTTTAATTTATATATATTTGATGATTTAAATGTTTATTCTGATCTGAAAAGCCTAAATGTCAACAAAATTATCAATGGAACATTAACGAATTCTTCAGAGTGCAGAGTGTGACCATTGTTTACAGTCGAACATTCTCGAAATAATGATTATGGCGGTGGATCGAACAGATATTTTTTTCGAGAACATCTATATAGAAGTGATAGAACAAATTGGAACATGATTTCTTACCAGATGGTTCTGGAAGATTGAAAAGATATAAATACCCGTGATTTGGATTCAAGATGGCAGTTTTTAGTTAGAAGTCAAGCAGTTTATTATGAAAGTTAGTAGAAGATAGACACAATTAATTAGTGAAGTCAATTGTTCACAGTTTTAGTAAATCAGTCAAGCAGTTTTATAAGAAATATGAAAGTTAGTTGGAGATAGTCCAATTGTTTAATATAGTGAGTTAAATGAAGATTAAAAATTATGCATATAATTTAATGCACATTTATAATTATACACAAATAATTATTGAAGATTAAAAAAAGTATATTGGAAGAAATTAAATTATATTATGGTTGGAGATTAGTATAAATCAACTTATAATAAGTGGATATTGGTATATTGAAAAGAAGAATAAATATAAATGCTGTTTGCTGGTTTGGTTGGTGGTGTATAAATGCTGGTGAAGAAAACTATATCTTAAATTGGTAGAAGCTGATAATTGGAAAAAGTAATTTCACAAAAAACAAGGATAACTGAAGTACGAAGACATTCAGTGGTGATTAGAATCTATATAGTAGAAAACAGTTCATTTAGGCATTCAGTGAAAGAAAGGTACAAAATTTTGTTAATATAATTTAGTTAGTGTCATAACAATTTCAATTTTGAAGATAGTTTTGTTTAAATTGTAGATTGTCTATAGAATTTAATTAGTTTTATAAGAATATCAATTTAAAGATAGTTTATTTTAAATTTACATTGGCTAAGTTAGATATATATGTGTGTTTCATAATAGTTATAATAAAGATAATTTAAAAAAGTACTTACAAGCTAATTCTTTGAGAACCGCGATAAAAACCCTACATTATTAAAAATACTCATTGCTCATCATTCAAACAAAAAACACATCATAACAATTTGGCACCCAACGCGGTGGCTCTCTATTTAAAAGAATTAGTTTGGGAAGATAAGTGCTCTCATATAATTAAATTAATTATCAGTAGAAAGAAAAAATTATAGATTTTATTTTTAATTATATTTGAACAAGTAAAGTCTCAAAATGTCTCAAGGAAAGAAAGGTACAAGAAGCAAAAAGAATGAAGAAGATGTGGAAGTAGAAACACAACCTATACAAGAGGAGAGTTTAGTTCAAGTTCCACAAGATACTGCAGAAATGAATCCAGAAAGAGAGGAAAATGTCAATATGGCAGCTTTGATGTCATTAATGATGCAGATGAACAAGACAATGGAAGAGAATACAAAAAAAATGGAAGAGAATTCAAAAGAAATCAAAGAAGACATAAAAAAATTGGAAGAGAATTCAAAAGAAGTCAAAGAAGACATAAAAAAATTGCAAGAGAATTCAAAACAAGTCAAAGAAGACATAAAAAAATTGGAAGAGAATTCAAAAGAAGTCAAAGAAGACATGAAAAAAATGGAACAGAAATTAGAAGAGAATTATAGAAAATTAGAAAAGAAAATAGAGGATAATAATAATAAAATTGTAAAACAAATAGAAATACAAATGGATAAAAAACTTGAAGCTGCAGAGAAAAAAGTAGCAAATGAAATAAAAATTATACGGAATGACTACAAGAAAAGGATAGAAAATGAGAGGACAGAAGTAAAGAGGATTATTCAAGATAATAAGATAGATATAGAACAGAAAATAGAGTTACAGAAATGTAACTTAGAAGTAAAAATTAACGAAGACAGGAGAAACACAGAAGCAAAAATTAGACGATATACAACAAAATATCCAAATAAATTGTAATCAAATAAGAAATGTGGAACAGAGAATAGATGATATTTCACAAATGAGAGACATAGGGAGAACTTACTTAAATTTAACAAATGAGACTGGGATTAAATTCTCTGGTAATATAAAAAATTTGCATCCTAGAGTATACATAAATAGTTTAAAACATAAATTAAGATTTGTGAATAATATTAATGATATTAAAGATAATATTAGAGTGACATTAAATGACAATGCAGCAACTTGGTTTGCTAGTATTGAGAATGATTTAGATAATTTTCAAACATTTGAAAATAAATTTTTAAATTATTATTGGGGTGAATTAGAGCAAGCAAAGTTTAGAGAAATTCTATATTTTGGAAAGTATAATCACAATTTAAAATCAAATATGGTAGATTATGCATTAAAACTGATAACAGTTGCAAAATATTTAGAACCACCACTTAGAGAGGATGAAACAGTCTTAAATGTATCTAGACATTTTGATGCTGATGTTGTGCAAACCGTAACTGTACAAAATATTCAAACAATAGATAGTTTTATTAATTTTATTCAAAGAATACAAAGAGGCAATATGACAAGTAATAATAACAACAGAAAAAACAATAATAACTTTCAATATAATAAAAATGATAATCAACAATATAGACAATCATATAACAATAATACTAGGTATGGTGATAGTTTACAAAATTTTAATAATAAAAACAGTAATCCAAATAGACAGAACTTTAATAATAATACTAGTTATAATAGACAAAATTTTAATAATAATACTAATTATAATAGACAACATTTTAATAACAATACTAATAATAATAGACAAGATTTTAACAATAGAAGAAATACAGAGCGACCTAACTATAACAGACAGGTAAATTGTGTTCGAAGGAATAGAAGCTGCGAAGACAGGGAACGAAATAGTACAAGGCAAGAAAATGTGAGTAGAAGTCATAGTAGGGAAAGACATAGTACATCAGATCCAAGTGGTCAGATACAATCTGACAATTCTAATAATCAAAATTTTGTGCAGTAAACTTTCTGATTTACAAGTTAGGCCATTGCTATTATGAAAAACCTTCTGAATTTATTTCTCTAGATGAAGAGAAAATTATTGAATCTATTAATTTAATTTATATAAATGCTTTGGCCAAAAATAAAATGATTAAGATTATGATAGATACTGGTTCAGAAAGTACTTTAGTTCGGAGAATTTTATTTTTAATACATTAAAATTATCAGATATAATAAAGATTCCAAAAATTAAAATTGTTGGTGCAAATAATAAGAAGTTGGGTGAAATTGATAAACTAGCCAATTTTAAAATTAATATTCTTAATAAAGAAATTAATATGCAAGGATTTATTGTCAAGGATTTATGTGTTGATATATTAATGGGAAATGATGAATTGGAAAAGAAGAAAGTAAAGATAGATTTTGAAGAAAAAATGGTAACTTTGGAAGGGCAAATAATTAAATTTATGCAGAAAGATGAGGTAGAAGAAGGAATAAGAGTTGATAGGATATTATTAAAAGAAAATAATGATGTTTATGAAGAAGAAATGTATTTTGATGATAGGGAAATGTCCCAAAAGAATGTAAAGAATAATTATTGTAGTAAATATTTAAGGAATAGAAATTTTAAGCAGATGGATGCCTACGAGGCGGAGTGCGTAAAATTGGAAGCAAGGAATAATGAGTACATAATGAAGAATAATGTTATTTGTAAAGAAGAAGATATGATGAAAGTTTTAAATTGCCCTGAAGAATATAAATCAATAGTCATTTCCATATTGCAGCAACACAAGGGACTTATCAATAAAGAAAATAGAATTGCACAGAATTATATCCATAGTATAAGAGTTAAGGAGGAAAAAGATTTTAAAACAAAATCATACCCAATACCATATAAATACCGAGAAGAAGTAAACAAAACAATTAATAATATGTTAGAAGATGGGATCATTGAGAAGGCAGACACACGTTTTATTAACCCCATAGTAGTAGTACGAAAAAGATCAGGTGAAATCAGGTTATGTTTGGACGCAAGGAATATTAACAAGATTACTGAAAAGCAATTTGAAGCACCAATGAGTATAGATGGAATATTAGGAAGAATTACAGGAATGTCATTTTTCACTAAAATCGATTTACAGCATAGTTTTTGGTTAATACCTCTAGAAAGAAAAAGTAGACAGTATACAGGATTTCAGATAGATGGAGTAGTATATCAATTCAAAGTAGTACCATTTGGACTTCAATCATCTTGCAGTGCTCTATGTAGATGTCTTCATGATATTTTGGATCAATATGAACATTTTGTAATTCACTACATTGATGATATATTAATTTTTTCTAAAACGGCTGAAGATCATGAGAAACACCTAAAAATTATAATAAATAGATTAGACAAAGTTGGACTAAAAATAAATCAAGAAAAATGTACATTTTTTCAAAAAGAAGTCATATATCTAGGTTATAAACTTAACACTAAGGGAATCGAAATGGATCCAGAACGGACACAAGTCATTCAGGAATATAAAACACCACACAATTTAAGAACTTTAAGAGGATTTATTGGAATAATTAATTATTATAAAAGGATGATACCAGATCTAAGTATAAAAGAAATTCCATTACTTGAACTACTGAGAAAAGGTGTAAAATGGAGATGGGATCAGAGAAGAGAACTAGCATTCCAAGAAATTAAAAACATTTTTCTGTCAAATTTGAAAATATACTATCCTGACTACACACAGCCATTCATATTAAGAACAGATGTATCAATAGAGAGATTATCAGGGGTATTATTGCAAATACATGATGGGGTCGAATACCCAATACAATTCATTTCAAGAATTACAAAGCCACATGAAAAGGGTTACTCAGTTTCAGAATTAGAACTAGCAAGTATAATACACTGTGTCACAAAATTAAGATTTTATTTGTTGGGTAATGAATTAACAATAGAAACAGATCACCAAGCTTTAACGTCTATATTAAATAACAAATATGGAAACAGTAGAATACATCGGTGGAGTCTAATACTTAGTGAATACTGCTTTGAAATCAAATACATTTCTGGAAAATTCAATATAGTGGCAGATGCTTTATCAAGGTTAGAAAATACACCACAAAAAGGGCAGCGAACAATAAAAATTGGATTAAATCAATTAGTAGACAGTACTGGATTATATTCTAGAGAAGAAATTATAAGAGATCAGATCAATTTGAGTGAAAAACAAAAAGTCCTTAAGAAAGATGGAGTTTATTATAAAATAATAAATGGCATAGAAGTATATGTAATAACTAGAACTTTAGCAAAGAAAATATTGAAAAATTTACATAACAATTATATGCATATTGGTTCAAGAAAGCTATGGATGCTATTTAGGGACAATTATTTTGCAAAGAATGACATAAGTATAGCAAAAGAAATTACTACCCAATGCCCAATATGTCAACTAAACAAAGAAAAGAATTTCAAAAACCAGAACACATATAAATCTAATGTTGTATATGAAAAACTAAATACAGTTTCCATGGATTTTATTTCAAATTTAGTTCTCAGTCCAACAGGAAAAAAGCATATACTAGTGATAGTTGATTTATATACAAAATTTATTAAACTATATCCCTGCTCCAGAACAAATGTTAAAACATTAAAATTATATATTAATCAATTTTTCGAAGAAATAGGACCATTTAGAAATTGCATAATAGATAATGCTACATATTTTAACAACCAAAAATTTCGGGCATTTTGTGAGAAAAAGGGAATCAACATTCATTTTACAAGTATCAGACATCCTCAGGCAAATCCTGCAGAAAGATATATTAAAGAAGTTATAAAATATTTAAGGATACTATGCCAAAACCAACATGAAACTTGGCAGCAACATATACCACAAGTAGAATATTTTTTAAATAATACACATAATTTGAATACAGAGGAAGTACCAGAATATTTAATGTTTGGCCATATAGGAAACAGAAAGTGGATTAGTGAATATAATCAGGATATATTAGAACAAGTAATGCAGAAAGTGAATAACCGAATTAGGAGGAAAGCTGAAAAATATATCAGAAGACAAAATCGAAATATAAAAAAACCAATCACATTTCAAAAAGGAGACCAAGTGTTAATTCGTTCACTTAGAAAAAGTAATGTTAAAGAAAACCGTTGTAAGAAATTACAACCAATGTTTGAAGGTCCATATACAATTGAAAATCAGAATGGACTAAATAGTTATGTGTTAATAGATGTAGAGAACAGACTAAGAGGCATATTTCATATCAACGACATTTTTCAATATCATGAAGAGATTGAATAATATTTTCTATACCTTTAACACAAATATAATAACACTAATAACTTACTGATAGATCCATTTCATAGATAGACGGTAGATTTCTTTGTTGTGAATAAATTTGACATCATACTTGTTGAAATTTGTACATATGGAAATTGTTTGGTATCCTAAAAATCATAATTTGGGGTTAGATACTATAATTGCTATAAAAATGTCTTTCTAATATAATAAAGTGGAAAAACTTACCAATTTATATTGATGAAGTTATTTTGAATGGAAATAATTCCTAGATTTTGTCTATAAATAAACAGAACACAATATCGATTATATTTTTAATTAAGGTTATATTTTATTCTCTGATATCGCATCCATTGCTCCATTTGACATGCCAGTTTGACCATAGAATAGCCGAACTGTGATCCGTTGTTCTCTGCTTTGATATAAACAGCGAACAGGGATGTATTTAACACATTTTAAATAAAAAAAAAAATTGATTTATTAAATTTAATAAGGTATGAGAAAATTAATATTTAAAAAAATAATAAGTAAATTATTTATTTTAAATATTATTTTTGGGGTATTGTGACGATTGGGGTTTATAGAAAATAATTTATAAGTTATATACTACATAATATTAGATATAAAAAAGTATTTGATTATTTTAAATAAGTTATATACTAGAGAATTTAATAAAAATATATTTATGTGAGGGCATTTTTAATAAATTAGCATATAATAATTGTAAAAAGTTGTATTTTAGTAATTTTAATGTTGTAAATAAATTTAAGTGAGCCATGTGCTTAGGCAACCAACTATACAGTGGATTGACAGATAGAAATTAATCATAATACGAATATAAGTGGGGTTATAATAATAATGTTGGTTTGAGGTGTTTAATTTATATATATTTGATGATTTAAATGTTTATTCTGATCTGAAAAGCCTAAATGTCAACAAAATTATCAATGGAACATTAACGAATTCTTCAGAGTGCAGAGTGTGACCATTGTTTACAGTCGAACATTCTCGAAATAATGATTATGGCGGTGGATCGAACAGATATTTTTTTCGAGAACATCTATATAGAAGTGATTGAACAAATTGGAACATGATTTCTTACCAGATGGTTCTGGAAGATTGAAAAGATATAAATACCCGTGATTTGGATTCAAGATGGCAGTTTTTAGTTAGAAGTCAAGCAGTTTATTATGAAAGTTAGTAGAAGATAGACACAATTAATTAGTGAAGTCAATTGTTCACAGTTTTAGTAAATCAGTCAAGCAGTTTTATAAGAAATATGAAAGTTAGTTGGAGATAGTCCAATTGTTTAATATAGTGAGTTAAATGAAGATTAAAAATTATGCATATAATTTAATGCACATTTATAATTATACACAAATAATTATTGAAGATTAAAAAAAGTATATTGGAAGAAATTAAATTATATTATGGTTGGAGATTAGTATAAATCAACTTATAATAAGTGGATATTGGTATATTGAAAAGAAGAATAAATATAAATGCTGTTTGCTGATTTGGTTGGTGGTGTATAAATGCTGGTGAAGAAAACTATATCTTAAATTGGTAGAAGCTGATAATTGGAAAAAGTAATTTCACAAAAAACAAGGATAACTGAAGTACGAAGACATTCAGTGGTGATTAGAATCTATATAGTAGAAAACAGTTCATTTAGGCATTCAGTGAAAGAAAGGTACAAAATTTTGTTAATATAATTTAGTTAGTGTCATAACAATTTCAATTTTGAAGATAGTTTTGTTTAAATTGTAGATTGTCTATAGAATTTAATTAGTTTTATAAAAATATCAATTTAAAGATAGTTTATTTTAAATTTACATTGGCTAAGTTAGATATATATGTGTGTTTCATAATAGTTATAATAAAGATAATTTAAAAAAGTACTTACAAGCTAATTCTTTGAGAACCGCGATAAAAACCCTACATTATTAAAAATACTCATTGCTCATCATTCAAACAAAAAACACATCATAACAATATATATATATATATATATATATATATATATATATATATATATATATATATATATATATATATATATATATATATATATATATATTGTGACAATTAGGGTTTATAGAAAATAGTTTATAAGTTATATACTACATAATATTAGATATTTGGTTGTTTTAAATAAGTTATATACTAGAGAATTTTATAAAAATATATTTATGTGAGGGCATTTTAAGAAATTAGCATATAATAATTGTAAAAAGTTGTATTTTAGTAGTTATGATTTTGTAGATATTTTTAAGTGAGCCATGTGACTAGGCAACACACTATACCCTCCATTCCTAAGTGTCATTTTAAGAATTTTACGAATATAAGTGGGGTTATATTGTTTGAAATGTGTATTTTATAAAATTAGAGTGTTAGTTACTAATTTGAATGTTTATTCTGATCTGAAAAGCCTAAATGTCAACAAAATTATTAATAGAAAAAAATGGAATTCTCTGGATCTCCAGAGATGGCCATGTTTGCAAAATGGTTTGTTCCAGAAAATTCAGACATGTATTACATAGAACAAATTGGAACATGATTTCTTACGAGATGGTTCTAGAAATCCAAAAACATATAAATACCCGTGATTTGGATTCAAGATGGCAGTTTATGGCAGTTTTTAGTCGGAAGTTTTTAGTCAGAAGTCAGGCCAGTTCATTATGAAAGTTATTAGACACATTTAGTTAGTGAATAGTCAAGTAAATTGTTGAGAATTTTTAAGAAGTCAGTCAGAAAAGTTTAGTAAGAAATATGAAAGTTAGTTGGAGTCAATGAATCAAATACAAATAGTCAAAATGTTTAATATAGTGAGTTAAATAAAGATTAAAAATTATGCATATAATTTAGTGCACATTTATAATTATACACAAATAATTATTGAAGATAAAAAAAGGTATATTGGAAGAAATTAAATTATATTATGGTTGGAGATTAGTATAAATCAACTTATAATAATTGGATATTGGTATATTGAAAAGAAGAATAAATATAAATGCTGTTTGCTGGTTTGGTTGGTGGTGTATAAATGCTGGTGAAGAAAACTATATCTTAAATTGGTAGAAGCTGATAATTGGAAAAAGAAATTTCACAAAAACAAGGATAACCGAAGTACGAAGACTTTCAGTGATGATTAGAATATATATAGTGGAAAACAGTTCATTTAGGCATTCAGTGAAAGAAAGGTACAAAATTTTGTTAATATAATTTAGTTAATGTCATAACAATTTCAATTTTGAAGATAGTTTGTTTAAATTTAACATTGTCTATAGAATTTAATTAGTTTTATAAGAACATCAATTTAAAGATAGTTTATTTTAAATTTACATTGGCTAGGTTAGATATATATGTGTGTTTCATAATAGTTATAATAAAGATAATTTAAAAAAGTACTTACAAGCTAATTCTTTGAGAACCGCGATAAAAACCCTATATTATTAAAAATACTCATTGCTCATCATTCAAACAAAAAACACATCATAACAATTTGGCACCCAACGCGGTGGCTCTCTATTTAAAAGGATTAGTTTGGGAAGATAAGTGCTCTCATATAATTAAATTAATTATCAGTAGAAAGAAAAAGTATAGATTTTAATTTTAATTATATTTGAACAAGTAAAGTCTCAAAATGTCTCAAGGAAAGAAAGGTACAAGAAGCAAAAAGAATGAAGAAGATGTGTTAGTAGAAACACAACCTATACAAGAGGAGAGTTTAGTTCAAGTTCCACAAGATACTGCAGAAATGAATCCAGAAAGATAGGAAAATGTCAATATGGCAGCTTTGATGTCATTAATGATGCAGATGAACAAGACAATAGAAGAGAATTCAAAAGAAGTCAAAGAAGACATGAAAAAAATGGAACAGAAAATGGAAGAGAATACGAAGAAAATGGAAGAGAATACGAAAAAAATGGAAGAGAACACGAAAAAAATGGAAGAGAATTATAGAAAATTAGAAAAGAAAATAGAAGATAATAATAATAAAATTGTAAAGCAAATAGAAAAACAAATGGATAAAAAACTTGAAGCTGCAGAGAAAAAAGTAGCAAATGAAATAAAAAGTATACGGAATGACTACAAGATAAGGATAGACAATGAGAGGACAGAAGTAAAGAGGATTATTCAAGATAATAAGATAGATATAGAACAGAAAATAGAGTTTCAGAAATGTAACTTAGAAGTAAAAATTAACGAAGACAGGAGAACCACAGAAGAAAAATTAGACGATATACAACAAAATATCCAAATAAATTGTAATCAAATAAGAAATGTGGAACAGAGAATAGATGATATTTCACAAATGAGAGACATAGGGAGACCTTACTTAAATTTAACAAATGAGACTGGGATTAAATTCTCTGGTAATATAAAAAATTTGCATCCTAGAGTATACATAAATAGTTTAAAACATAAATTAAGATTTGTGAATAATATTAATGATATTAAAGATTATATTAGAATGACATTAAATGACAATGCAGCAACTTGGTTTGCTAGTATTGAGAATGATTTAGATAATTTTCAAACATTTGAAAATAAATTTTTAAATTATTATTGGGGTGAATTAGAGCAAGCCAAGTTTAGAGAAATTCTATATTTTGGAAAGTATAATCACAATTTAAAATCAAATATGGTAGATTATGCATTAAAACTGATAACAGTTGCAAAATATTTAGAACCACCACTTAGAGAGGATGAAACAGTCTTAAATGTATCTAGACATTTTGATGCTGATGTTGTCCAAACAGTAACTGTACAAAATATTCAAACAATAGATAGTTTTATTAATTTTATTCAAAGAATACAAAGAGGCAATATGACAAGTAATAATAACAACAGAAAAAACAATAATAACTTTCAATATAATAAAAATGATATTCAACAATATAGACAATCATATAACATTAATACTAGGTATGGTAATAATTTACAAAATTTTAATAATAATAACAGTAATCCAAATAGACAGAACTTTAATAATAATACTAGTTATAATAGACAAAATTTTAATAATAATACTAATTATAATAGACAACATTTTAATGACAGTACTAATAATAATAGACAAGATTTTAATAATAGAAGAAATACAGAGCGACCTAACTATAACAGACAGGTAAATTGTGTTCGAAGGAATAGAAGCTGCGAAGACAGGGAACAAAATAGTACAAGGCAGGAAAATGTGAGTAGAAGTCATAGTAGGGAAAGACATAGGACATCAGATCCAAGTGGTCAGATACAATCTGACAATTCTAATAATCAAAATTTTGTGCAGTAAACTTTCTGAATTACAAGTTAGGCCATTGCTATTATGAAAAACCTTCTGAATTTATTTCTTTAGATGAAGAGAAAATTATTGAATCTATTAATTTAATTTATATAAATGCTTTGGCCAAAAATAAAATGATTAAAATTATGATAGATACTGGTTCAGAAAGTACATTAGTCTCGGAGAATTTTATTTTTAATACATTAAAACTATCAGATATAATAAAGATTCCAAAAATTAAAATTATTGGTGCAAATAATAAGAAGTTGGGTGAAATTGATAAACTAGCCAATTTTAAAATTAATATTCTTAATAAAGAAATTAATATGCAAGGATTTATTGTCAAGGATTTATGTGTTCATATATTAATGGGAAATGATGAATTGGAAAAGAAGAAAGTAAAGATAGATTTTGAAGAAAAAATGGTAACTTTGGAAGGGCAAATAATTAAATTTATGCAGAAAGATGAGGTGGAAGAAGGAATAAGAGTTGATAGGATATTATTAAAAGAAAATAATGATGTTTATGAAGAAGAAATGTATTTTGATGATAGGGAAATGTCCCAAAAGAATGTAAAGAATAATTCTTGTAGTGAATATTTAAGGAATGGAAATTTTAAGCAGATGGATGCCTACGAGGCGGAGTGCGTAAAATTGGAAGCAAGGAATAATGAGTACATAATGAAGGATAATATTATTTGTAAAGAAGAAGATATGATGAAAGTTTTAAATTGCCCTGAAGAATATAAATCAATAGTCATTTCCATATTGCAGCAACACAAGGGACTTGTCAATAAAGAAAATAGAATTGCACAAAATTATATCCATAGTATAAAAGTTAAAGAAGAAAAAGATTTTAAAACAAAATCATACCCAATACCATATAAATACAGAGAAGAAGTAAACAAAACAATTAATAATATGTTAGAAGATGGGATCATTGAGAAGGCAGACACACATTTTATTAACCCCATAGTAGTAGTACGAAAAAGATCAGGTGAAATCAGGTTATGTTTGGATGCAAGGAATATTAACAAGATTACTGAAAAGCAATTTGAAGCACCAATGAGTATAGATGGAATATTAGGAAGAATTACAGGAATGTCATTTTTCACTAAAATCGATTTACAGCATAGTTTCTGGTTAATACCTCTAGAAAGAAAAAGTAGACAGTATACAGGATTTCAGATAGATGGAGTAGTATATCAATTCAAAGTAGTACCATTTGGACTTCAATCATCTTGCAGTGCTCTATGTAGATGTCTTCATGATATTTTGGATCAATAGGAACATTTTGTAATTCACTACATTGATGATATATTAATTTTTTCTAAAACGGCTGAAGATCATGAGAAACACCTAAAAATTATAATAAATAGATTAGACAAAGTTGGACTAAAAATAAATCAAGAAAAATGTACATTTTTTCAAAAAGAAGTCATATATCTAGGTTATAAACTTAACACTAAGGGAATCGAAATGGATCCAGAACGGACACAAGTCATTCAGGAATATAAAACACCACACAATTTAAGAACTTTAAGAGGATTCATTGGAATAATTAATTATTATAAAAGGATGATACCAGATCTAAGTATAAAAGAAATTCCATTACTTGAACTACTGAGAAAAGGTGTAAAATGGAGATGGGATCAGAGAAGAGAACTAGCATTCCAAGAGATTAAAAACATTTTTCTGTCAAATTTGAAAATATACTATCCTGACTACACACAGCCATTCATATTAAGAACAGATGCATCAATAGAGAGATTATCAGGGGTATTATTACAAATACATGATGGGGTCGAATACCCAATACAATTCATTTCAAGAATTACAAAGCCACGTGAAAAGGGTTACTCAGTTTCAGAATTAGAACTAGCAAGTATTATACATTGTGTCACAAAATTAAGATTTTATTTGTTGGGTAATGAATTTACAATAGAAACAGATCACCAAGCTTTAACGTCTATATTAAATAACAAATATGGAAACAGTAGAATACATCGGTGGAGTCTAATATTGAGTGAATACTCATTTGAAATCAAATACATTTCTGGAAAATCCAATATAGTGGCAGATGCTTTATCAAGGTTAGAAAATACATCACAAAAAGGGCAGCGAACAATAAAAATTGGATTAAATCAATTAGTAGAAAGTACTGGATTATATTCTAAAGAAGAAATTATAAGAGATCAGATCAATTTGAGTGAAAAACAAAAAGTCCTTAGGAAAGATGAAGTATATTATAAAATAATAAATGGCATAGAAGTATATGTAATAACTAGAACTTTAGCAAAGAAAATATTGAAAAATTTACATAACAATTATATGCATATTGGTTCAAGAAAGCTATGGATGCTATTTAGGGACAATTATTTTGCAAAGAATGACATAAGTATAGCAAAAGAAATTACTAACCAATGCCCAATATGTCAACTAAACAAAGAAAAGAATTTCAAAAACCAGAACACATATAAATCTAATGTTGTATATGAAAAACTAAATACAGTTTCCATGGATTTTATTTCAAATTTAGTTCTCAGTCCAACAGGAAAAAAGCATATACTAGTGATAGTTGATTTATATACAAAATTTATTAAACTATATCCCTGCTCCAGAACAAATGTTAAAACATTAAAATTATATATTAATCAATTTTTCGAAGAAATAGGACCATTTAGAAATTGCATAATAGATAATGCTACATATTTTAACAACCAAAAATTTCGGGCATTTTGTGAGAAAAAGGGAATCAACATTCATTTTACAAGTATCAGACATCCTCAGGCAAATCCTACAGAAAGATATATTAAAGAAGTTATAAAATATTTAAGGATACTGTGCCAAAATCAACACGAAACTTGGCAGCAACATATACCACAAGTAGAGTATTTTTTAAATAATACACATAATTTGAATACAGAGGAAGTACCAGAATATTTAATGTTTGGCCATATAGGAAACAGAAAGTGGATTAGTGAATATAATCAGAATATGTTAGAACAAGTAATGCAGAAAGTGAATAACCGAATTAGGAGGAAAGCTGAAAAATATATCAGAAGACAAAATCGAAATATAAAAAAACCAATCACATTTCAAAAAGGAGACCTAGTGTTAATTCGTTCACTTAGAAAAAGTAATGTTAAAGAAAACCGTTGTAAGAAATTACAACCAATGTTTGAAGGTCCATATACAATTGAAAATCAGAATGGACTAAATAGTTATGTGTTAATAGATGCAGAGAACAGACTAAGAGGCATGTTTCATATCAACGACATTTTTCAGTATCATAAAGAGATTGAATAATATTTTCTATACCTTTAACACAAATATAATAACACTAATAACTTACTGATATATCCATTTTATTCAATAGACTTGATTTGTTAAATGGTAGATGGTAGATTTCATTATTTTGAATCAATTTGACATCATACTTGTTGAATTTTGTATAAATGGAAATTAATTTGTACCCTAAAAATCATAATTTGGGGTTAGACACAAAATTAGATACTATAATTGCTATAAAAATGTCTTTCTAATATAATAAAGTGGAAAAACTTACCAATTTATATTGATGAAGTTATTTTGAATGGAAATAATTCCTAGATTTTGTCTATAAATAAACAGAACACCATATCTATTATATTTTTAATTAAGGTTATATTTTATTCTCTGGTATAATATCCATTGCTTCATTTGACATGACAGTTTGACCATAGAATAGCCGAACTGTGATCCGTTGTTCTCTGTTTTGATATAGACAGCGAACAGGGATGTATTTAACACATTTTAAATAAAAAAAAAATTTGATTTATTAAATTTAATAAGGTATGAGAAAATTAATATTTAAAAAAATAATAAGTAAATTATTTATTTTAAATATTATTTTTGGGGTATTGTGACAATTAGGGTTTATAGAAAATAGTTTATAAGTTATATACTACATAATATTAGATATTTGGTTGTTTTAAATAAGTTATATACTAGAGAATTTTATAAAAATATATTTATGTGAGGGCATTTTAAGAAATTAGCATATAATAATTGTAAAAAGTTGTATTTTAGTAGTTATGATTTTGTAGATATTTTTAAGTGAGCCATGTGACTAGGCAACACACTATACCCTCCATTCCTAAGTGTCATTTTAAGAATTTTACGAATATAAGTGGGGTTATATTGTTTGAAATGTGTATTTTATTAAATTAGAGTGTTAGTTACTAATTTGAATGTTTATTCTGATCTGAAAAGCCTAAATGTCAACAAAATTATTAATAGAAAAGAATGGAATTCTCTGGATCTCCAGAGATGGCCATGTGTGCGAAATGGTTTGTTCCAGAAAATTCAGACATGTATTACATAGAACAAATTGGAACATGATTTCTTACGAGATGGTTCTAGAAATCCAAAAACATATAAATACCCGTGATTTGGATTCAAGATGGCAGTTTATGGCAGTTTTTAGTCGGAAGTTTTTAGTCAGAAGTCAGGCCAGTTCATTATGAAAGTTATTAGACACATTTAGTTAGTGAATAGTCAAGTAAATTGTTGAGAATTTTTAAGAAGTCAGTCAGAAAAGTTTAGTAAGAAATATGAAAGTTAGTTGGAGTCAATGAATCAAATACAAATAGTCAAAATGTTTAATATAGTGAGTTAAATGAAGATTAAAAATTATGCATATAATTTAGTGCACATTTATAATTATACACAAATAATTATTGAAGATAAAAAAAGGTATATTGGAAGAAATTAAATTATATTATGGTTGGAGATTAGTATAAATCAACTTATAATAATTGGATATTGGTATATTGAAAAGAAGAATAAATATAAATGCTGTTTGCTGGTTTGGTTGGTGGTGTATAAATGCTGGTGAAGAAAACTATATCTTAAATTGGTAGAAGCTGATAATTGGAAAAAGAAATTTCACAAAAACAAGGATAACCGAAGTACGAAGACTTTCAGTGGTGATTAGAATATATATAGTGGAAAACAGTTCATTTAGGCATTCAGTGAAAGAAAGGTACAAAATTTTGTTAATATAATTTAGTTAATGTCATAACAATTTCAATTTTGAAGATAGTTTGTTTAAATTTAACATTGTCTATAGAATTTAATTAGTTTTATAAGAACATCAATTTAAAGATAGTTTATTTTAAATTTACATTGGCTAGGTTAGATATATATGTGTGTTTCATAATAGTTATAATAAAGATAATTTAAAAAAGTACTTACAAGCTAATTCTTTGAGAACCGCGATAAAAACCCTATATATTATATTATTAAAAATACTCATTGCTCATCATTCAAACAAAAAACACATCATAACAATATATATATATATATATATATATATATATATATATATATATATATATATATATATATATATATATGTATATACAATTATAATATTTGTTATTATTATAATAACAATCAATATAAACAACACTGCATTTCAGACAGTAGACGTGTATGTATACCTGGGACATTTAATACATAAATCAGACTCCTAACTCACAGACATCAACAGAAGAATAAAACTGGCTTGGTCATCTTTTGGTAAAAATGCAAACTGTTTGACATGATCCACAGAGGTAAATATTTAAAATGGCAGTGGGCAGGACATTTAGCGAGAACATCTGACAATAGATAGTCAACTAGAATTACACTGTAGTATTTAAGAGGCGTCAGGAGACCAATAATACGTCTAAGTTTAGAATGGGACTATGACATAAGGAAACAAGCTAGTATATATATATATATATATATATATATATATATATATATATATATATATATATATATATATATATAATAATCCGGCGCTAGACGTGACAGCATGCAGGACGTAGGTGGCAGGGTGATATAAAGGCGGGACCCTGTCATACAAGAGAGCCAAACAACAACAAGAGCTTAACTTGTTGAAGGTGCTGTGCTGGAATATCAGCGATCACTCACTCAAGCAATACGACTGAGGCAGTACATGACGTGGTCTATGTCCTTAAAATATTTTGCTCTTTTATTATAAGTTGACAAACATCGGTCAAGAACTGATCGGCTATCGACCACAGCTGTATGCCGAATTGTGCAGAAAGTACCCAGAAATCCAAGATAATGATTAGTAGGCAAATACCAAGTAATTATAAACAACCATTTTATCCCAGAGACTAGACGCGAAATGATAAGAAGCAAAGTCGAACGGGAGATTCATAACCAAGAGCTATCTGTAAAGCAAATTCCTAACGAAATCTCTTAAGAGCAGCTTCCTGTGCTTCTCATACAAGAAACTTAATCTGATAATACACAGCAGAACAATAACGAGTTGCACCATAGTCTGGTAAACGAGGTGGCACGTGCCGTACAAGATTTTAGTGGCACAAACCCACTTAGAAGACCACAGTTATCAAAAATAAACTCTTTTAAGAAACTAAGAACGCTATTACAAATTGTAAATATTAAAGTACTACCCAAATTTATCGCAGAAGCCCATATATTAAAATATTTGCATATACTGATTTACCGTGCAGCAACAGCAATTGCTAATTTTATAGGCATTAAGACCAGAACACGACGGGGTACTAACATCTGAAGGACTGATAACAGAATAGCACCATGAAAAAAACGACTGCTGAGTAAGATTAAAATATTGCGTAGTGACAGTGGACAAAAATAACGGAGTAAATTACCAACCACTATTGTTTATTCACTCATAATCAATTCACCCTAAATTAGGAATAATGCATTTTATTACTGATGAAGTGATGGATATGATCTAGATCTTGGAGTAATATTATAGAAATGCATTATCAGCTATAATTTATACAATTTATCAAGAGCGGATTTTTCACATGCAGCAACCTAGCTTTTAAAAATTAAATTATCGGTTTAACTAATTTTGTAATGTGAAGCTTATATATATACAAACTATTTTTTAAATATATTTTTTTTTGGTATCTCCTGTAATAACAAATTTAACAGAGTTTGCCTCAGTAGTTGATCACTCTATATATATATATATATATATATATATATATATATATATATATATATATATATATATATATATATACATATATATATATGTTTATATATATGTATGTATATATATATATATATATATATATATATATATATATATATATATATATATATATATATAGTTTGAGTTTAGTTCTTGAACCTTCATATATATTTTTTTAGTGGATTTTCTTGGGCTTAGGTTCATAAAAAAATTTGATTTGATACTAAGGCATTTTTATATATTTTTTCGACGTTTCGGCAGGAAATCCATGCCTTTTTCAAGAAGTAATATTGACTAAAAAACATTTTATGATAGACATAATACGATTTAAAAGTTAAACTTTTGACTTACCAAGCATGTAAAAATTTGTTACTAACAAGTAGACGTCACAATTAAAATAATATTAAAAACATAGGACATACCCGCTAAGTCACTACATGTAAAATATATTTTAGATCTAATGTGTTGTTTATTGAAGTTAGTTTATTGTTTAAACAACCAGTTATTTTAACATCATAGGCGTTCTGAGATTGTCTTTTTATGTGTTTTTAAATTAAGTTAAATTATATTTTGTTCAAATTTTTTACATCTTTTTTATCATTTATTGCATTATTATTTTTTTTTATTTGTATAGACTCTAGAAGCTCTCTCTTTTTCCTGTTGGGTTCACTTTTTAGGATCTTGGTTTTCTCAAAATCAAATTTATGTTTTTTTTTCGTTTTCATGTTTTGTGAGGGCGGTTGAGTTTTTTTTGTCATATTTGTGGGAACGTATTCTTGAGTTAAGTAACTGACTGGTTTGTCCAATATAAACTCCATCACAGTTCGAGCAGGGAATTTCATATACAACATGCGATCTTTTTAATAGAGGGGTTTTTGTTTTTAATCTTGTAAAATTCTTTTTCAAAAGATTGTGCCCTTTATGAGCAACCATAATATTATGTTTGGACAGAAGATTTGCAATTTTTTCTGATAATCCTTTTATATAGGGAAGAGACATATAGTTTTTCTTTACCGTGTTGGTTTCGTTGTTATTATTGTTATTGTAAAATTTATGCCCAATTTAGTTGTTCTGAAACCTGACAAAACTAACAAGACTGTTATTATGGAGTCCGAAGACTATGACAGTAAAATGGATTCTCTATTGAATGACAACACAACATACCGTGAAATGAAAAATGATCCTACAAATATTTTCCAAAAAAGAAATAACGAATTAGTCGACAGATGGGAAAAAATGTGCTACATCTCACCTAACACTGCTAATTCGCTCAAGATACATAATGCTGTAATTCCAAAAATATACGGTCTACCCAAAACACATAAAGAGGGTGTGCCGCTGCGACCTATTGTTTCATGCATTCAGTCTCCTTTTGAAAACCTTTCAAAATATTTGAAGAACATTATTTCCAACGTAATAAATAAAAATCCACACTATTTAAAAGACGCTGATCACCTGAAATTAAAACTCAAAAATATACATTTACCTCCAAATTATAAATTAGTTTCTCTCGATGTGGTATCTTTATACACCAATATTCCAATAGCTTTAGCGAAAGACATTATTAAAAAAAAGTGGAACGAAATCAAAGCGTTCACAGACATCCCTCTAGAAGAATTTCTGCTAGCAGTCGAAACAACATTAAAGTCAACCTATTTCCTATATAAAAACAAAATCTTCCAACAAACAGATGGATGTGCTATGGGTGCTAGCATATCCAGTGCCATCGCTCAATTAGTTTTAGAGCATCTAGAGGAAATTGTTTTAAATAAAATAGATTTTGATATACCTTTTTTCTATCGCTATATAGATGACTGCTTGAGCGCAGCACCAGAGGATAAAATGGATATTTTACTAAATGAATTCAATAACTTTCACCAAAAACTAAAATTTACATTAGAAATTGAAAAAAATCATCAAATTAATTTTCTGGACCTGACCTTACATAGAGAAAACAGCACTATAACTACTTCATGGTACACCAAAAAAACCTGGTCATCGAGATATCTGAATTTCAACTCTCATCATCCCCTGTCTCAAAAGAAATCAGTAGTTATCGGACTCGCCTATAGAGCTATTAGATTATCCGATCCTATTAATAGACCTCAGGCCATTAAAAAAGCAAAAACAGCACTAACACTTAATTCATACCCACACCACCTTATCGACAACACTTTCAAATCGCGACTGCATAAATTTTACAATAACAATAATAACAACGAAACCAACACGGTAAAGAAAAACTATATGTCTCTTCCCTATATAAAAGGATTATCAGAACAAATTGCAAATCTTCTGTCCAAACATAATATTATGGTTGCTCATAAAGGGCACAATCTTTTGAAAAAGAATTTTACAAGATTAAAAACAAAAACCCCTCTATTAAAAAGATCGCATGTTGTATATGAAATTCCCTGCTCGAACTGTGATGGAGTTTATATTGGACAAACCAGTCAGCTACTTAACTCAAGAATACGTTCCCACAAATATGACAAAAAAACTCAACCGCCCTCACAAAACATGAAAACGAAAAAAAACATAAATTTGATTTTGAGAAAACCAAGATCCTAAAAAGTGAACCCAACAGGAAAAAGAGAGAGCTTCTAGAGTCTATACAAATAAAAAAAATAATAATGCAATAAATGATAAAAAAGATGTAAAAAATTTGAACAAAATATATTTTAACTTAATTTAAAAACACATAAAAAGACAATCTCAGAACGCCTATGATGTTAAAATAACTGGTTGTTTAAACGATAAACTAACTTCAATAAACAACACATTAGATCTAAAATATATTTTACATGTAGTGACTTAGTGGGTATGTCCTATGTTTTTAATATTATTTTAATTGTGACGTCTACTTGTTAGTAACAAATTTTTACATGCTTGGTAAGTCAAAAGTTTAACTTTTAAATCGTATTATGTCTATCATAAAATGTTTTTTAGTCAATATTACTTCTTGAAAAAGGCATGGATTTCCTGCCGAAACGTCGAAAAAATATATAAAAATGCCTTAGTATCAAATCAAATTTTTTTATGAACCTAAGCCCAAGAAAATCCACTAAATATATATATATATATATATATATATATATATATATATATATATATATATATATATATATATATATATATATATATATATATATATATATATATATATATATATATATATATATATATATATATATATATGTGGTTTCAGTTGTTTTCCGGGTTTGACTCCGCGTTAAATATTTTTGGTTTTTAGAAAAACCATTGTTTTGACGACGTTTCGGCAAGGTCACACTTGCCATTGTCAAGTCAGATTCTGCTTCGTCTTGATGTTACAGGCGAACTGATTTCTCGGTCGCTGCACGCTGAGTTTAAATATCTTGTTGCGCTTCTTGTCATTGGTCCTGTGCGCAGAGTGGGCGTGGTCTTCTTCGCTATTTTAATTTTTACGTTTTTCTGCAGAATTGTTTTCCACGTATTTGGGAGTCTTTGGGCATCATCTCTGGTGTTTAAATTTTTCGGATGTTTTTCGATCTCTATGGCTTCTCTGATTACACGTTTGGCCTTATTTTCGATGTTGGCTAGCATTGTTGTTCCATTTAAGTCTATTTTATGTCCTGTGTTTATGACATGTTGTGCTAGGGATGAAGTTTTTTCTTTTCTTTCGATGGCGTTTCGATGTTCTTCGCGTCTAACCTGTATCCTTCGATTTGTTTGTCCGATGTACGATTTATCGCAGTCTTCACACGGGATCCTGTATACGCCTTGATTTTCTAATGCAACTTTTGTTTTTGCTGATGGTAATATGGTTGCTATTTTTCTGTCGGTGTTAAAAATAGTTTCTATTTTGTTTTTTCTTAGAACTCTGCTGATTTTGTCTGTCGTACCCTTTATATAGGGCAGGATAGTTTTACCGACTGGTTTTTCTTCTTTTTCTGGATCTTTGCTGTTGTTTCGGGATTTATGTGCTTTTTCAATCATGAACATGGAGAAACCATTTTTTCTTAGACTTGTTTTGACTTTGTGCATTTCTTCATTCTTATGGTCCTCATCTGCCAGTTTCTCAGATCTTGTTATTAAGGTTTTTATTACCGAATTTAATTGTGCAGGATGATGGTGTGACTCTGCGTGTAAGTACCTGTCAGTATGGGTTGGTTTTCGGTATACTGTATGTCCTATGCTTCCATCTTCTTTCTTAATAACTAACACATCTAGGAATGGAAGTTGTTGGTTATTCTCCCGTTCCATGGTAAACTGTATTTTTGGATGGATATTGTTAATGTGTTGTAGAAATTTATTAAGTTTCTCTTCTCCGTGCGTCCAGATAATAAATGTGTCGTCAACATACCTAAGCCACAGTTTGGGTTTATGCTCTGCTGTTTCTATTGCTTTTGATTCCATATCTTGCATAAAAAGGTTGGCTATTACGGGGGACAGTGGTGAACCCATCGGTGCTCCTTCGACTTGTTTGTACCTCTGGTCCTTGTAGATGAAGTAGGTGTTGTTTAAGCAATGCCTCGTTAAGTTTAGTGTATCCTGTGGTATTGGATATTTTCTATGTATAATTTCTAATGTTTCTTCTACTGGGACATTGGTGAATAATGAGATTACATCAAAGCTCACTAATAAGTGTTCAGGTTCCAGAATAACGTCCTTGATACGGTCGATAAAGTGGCTTGCGTTCTTGACGTAAGAATCCGCTTCCTCCGCATATGGTTGTAGCTGGTCAGCCAGAAATTTTGCCAGTGATTGTAACGGTGATCCAATAGAGCTGACTATTGGTCGTAATGGTAGCTCTGCCTTATGTACTTTAGGTAAACCGTACAGTTTTGGACATCTTGACGACTTTTCTCGTGGAATAAGCTGGAACTGTTGTTCTTTCTTGATGTTTGACGCTTGTATTTTGGCTTTCGTTGTTTTCTCCAGATACGTTGTTGGGTCTGTTGCGATTTTTTGATATGCACTATCGTTTAGAATGTTTTTTATTTTTGTGTCGTAGTCTTCAATGTTCATTATGACAGTAGCGTTACCCTTGTCAGCTGGAAGAACGATAATGTCTTTGTTTTGTTGTATATTCTTCAAGGCTTTCTTTTCTTCGTAAGTTAGATTCTTTTTCGGAGGCTTGGCTGTTCTTAATATTTGTGATACGTCTTGTCTAATAATCTCGGCTGTTTCTGATGGTAATTTAGTGATAGTCGTTTCCACTTCGCTAATGATGTTTTCGATGGGAATACGTGTCGGTGCAATAGCAAAATTAAACCCTTTGGAAAGGACACTATTTGTAGCTTCATCCAAAGTAAGATTTGAGAAATTGTAGACTAAATTACTGGATTCTGTTGTTGGTAGTTCCTTATTCTTTGGTCGTTGTTGTAGTATCAATTTCTCAAACTTTTTGATTTGTTTTTTCTTGGTGAGATCAGCATCTGTCTCCGATCGAAAGTTTGTGAGTTTGTCGAAGATGTTCCACATAATCGGATGTACTTTGTTACTTAGTGTGAGATATAGCTTTAGCAACTCTGAATTTACTTTATCGATGTCTCGTCTGGAATCTTGAATTGCTTCTCTAGTAAGTGCTAGACTTGCCCTTTTTAAAATATTCTTAGTTTTATGGTTGTTTTTGTGGAAACTTAACTTCATACAAGTGGGTATTATGGCTTCATCGCGGCAGCGTTCTAAAAAGGTTAGGTTACAAAGTAACTTACCTCGCTTTGACCGTAGTTTTTCATATCGTCTAAGGTCTCGTAGAATTTCCTCCCCGTAGAGGTTAATTATATTGAATTTGAAATTTCCGCGGGAGCTATATGTGGTTTCAGTTGTTTTCCGGGTTTGACTCCGCGTTAAATATTTTTTTTTTTATTTAAATATTTTGTTTTTGCGTAAAAATTAAAATAGCGAAGAAGACCACGCCCACTCTGCGCACAGGACCAATGACAAAAAGCGCAACAAGATATTTAAACTCAGCGTGCAGCGACCGAGAAATCAGTTCGCCTGTAACATCAAGACGAAGCAGAATCTGACTTGACAATGGCAAGTGTGACCTTGCCGAAACGTCGTCAAAACAATGGTTTTTCTAAAAACCAAAAATATTTAACGCGGAGTCAAACCCGGAAAACAACTGAAACCACATATAGCTCCCGCGGAAATTTCAAATTCAATATAATTAACCTCTACGGGGAGGAAATTCTACGAGACCTTAGACGATATGAAAAACTACGGTCAAAGCGAGGTAAGTTACTTTGTAACCTAACCTTTTTAGAACGCTGCCGCGATGAAGCCATAATACCCACTTGTATGAAGTTAAGTTTCCACAAAAACAACCATAAAACTAAGAATATTTTAAAAAGGGCAAGTCTAGCACTTACTAGAGAAGCAATTCAAGATTCCAGACGAGACATCGATAAAGTAAATTCAGAGTTGCTAAAGCTATATCTCACACTAAGTAACAAAGTACATCCGATTATGTGGAACATCTTCGACAAACTCACAAACTTTCGATCGGAGACAGATGCTGATCTCACCAAGAAAAAACAAATCAAAAAGTTTGAGAAATTGATACTACAACAACGACCAAAGAATAAGGAACTACCAACAACAGAATCCAGTAATTTAGTCTACAATTTCTCAAATCTTACTTTGGATGAAGCTACAAATAGTGTCCTTTCCAAAGGGTTTAATTTTGCTATTGCACCGACACGTATTCCCATCGAAAACATCATTAGCGAAGTGGAAACGACTATCACTAAATTACCATCAGAAACAGCCGAGATTATTAGACAAGACGTATCACAAATATTAAGAACAGCCAAGCCTCCGAAAAAGAATCTAACTTACGAAGAAAAGAAAGCCTTGAAGAATATACAACAAAACAAAGACATTATCGTTCTTCCAGCTGACAAGGGTAACGCTACTGTCATAATGAACTTTGAAGACTACGACACAAAAATAAAAAACATTCTAAACGATAGTGCATATCAAAAAATCGCAACAGACCCAACAACGTATCTGGAGAAAACAACGAAAGCCAAAATACAAGCGTCAAACATCAAGAAAGAACAACAGTTCCAGCTTATTCCACGAGAAAAGTCGTCAAGATGTCCAAAACTGTACGGTTTACCTAAAGTACATAAGGCAGAGCTACCATTACGACCAATAGTCAGCTCTATTGGATCACCGTTACAATCACTGGCAAAATTTCTGGCTGACCAGCTACAACCATATGCGGAGGAAGCGGATTCTTACGTCAAGAACGCAAGCCACTTTATCGACCGTATCAAGGACGTTATTCTGGAACCTGAACACTTATTAGTGAGCTTTGATGTAATCTCATTATTCACCAATGTCCCAGTAGAAGAAACATTAGAAATTATACATAGAAAATATCCAATACCACAGGATACACTAAACTTAACGAGGCATTGCTTAAACAACACCTACTTCATCTACAAGGACCAGAGGTACAAACAAGTCGAAGGAGCACCGATGGGTTCACCACTGTCCCCCGTAATAGCCAACCTTTTTATGCAAGATATGGAATCAAAAGCAATAGAAACAGCAGAGCATAAACCCAAACTGTGGCTTAGGTATGTTGACGACACATTTATTATCTGGACGCACGGAGAAGAGAAACTTAATAAATTTCTACAACACATTAACAATATCCATCCAAAAATACAGTTTACCATGGAACGGGAGAATAACCAACAACTTCCATTCCTAGATGTGTTAGTTATTAAGAAAGAAGATGGAAGCATAGGACATACAGTATACCGAAAACCAACCCATACTGACAGGTACTTACACGCAGACTCACACCATCATCCTGCACAATTAAATTCGGTAATAAAAACCTTAATAACAAGATCTGAGAAACTGGCAGATGAGGACCATAAGAATGAAGAAATGCACAAAGTCAAAACAATTCTAAGAAAAAATGGTTTCTCCATGTTCATGATTGAAAAAGCACATAAATCCCGAAACAACAGCAAAGATCCAGAAAAAGAAGAAAAACCAGTCGGTAAAACTATCCTGCCCTATATAAAGGGTACGACAGACAAAATCAGCAGAGTTCTAAGAAAAAACAAAATAGAAACTATTTTTAACACCGACAGAAAAATAGCAACCATATTACCATCAGCAAAAACAAAAGTTGCATTAGAAAATCAAGGCGTATACAGGATCCCGTGTGAAGACTGCGATAAATCGTACATCGGACAAACAAATCGAAGGATACAGGTTAGACGCGAAGAACATCGAAACGCCATCGAAAGAAAAGAAAAAACTTCATCCCTAGCACAACATGTCATAAACACAGGACATAAAATAGACTTAAATGGAACAACAATGCTAGCCAACATCGAAAATAAGGCCAAACGTGTAATCAGAGAAGCCATAGAGATCGAAAAACATCCGAAAAATTTAAACACCAGAGATGATGCCCAAAGACTCCCAAATACGTGGAAAACAATTCTGCAGAAAAACGTAAAAATTAAAATAGCGAAGAAGACCACGCCCACTCTGCGCACAGGACCAATGACAAGAAGCGCAACAAGATATTTAAACTCAGCGTGCAGCGACCGAGAAATCAGTTCGCCTGTAACATCAAGACGAAGCAGAATCTGACTTGACAATGGCAAGTGTGACCTTGCCGAAACGTCGTCAAAACAATGGTTTTTCTAAAAACCAAAAATATTTAACGCGGAGTCAAACCCGGAAAACAACTGAAACCACATATAGCTCCCGCGGAAATTTCAAATTCAATATATATATATATATATATATATATATATATATATATATATATATATATATATATATATATATATATATATATATATATATATAAAATGTGCACTCGTAAGTGAATGGGATGTTGTCGGTCAATTTGGCGATAAAAAAGACAAGAGTTGTGCTACTTTATCTATTTATTGAAGACGTTTCGCCTATTGTTCAATAAGCATCATCAGTTCATCTAAAAGAGTGTTATTAGCGATACATCTAATATGAAAAAACAATTAAGTAAATGATCTTACCTTTAAAAGATCTGTAGCATTACAATGTTGTTATTGCAAAGAAACATCAAAAAATTAATATAATAAATATAACAGCAAAAAATATAGAAACACAGAACGTTGGAAGATTCCCAATTTAACTAATTTGTTTTAAATTTCACTTTTGAAAACACTGATTGATTAAATCTATCAAAAAATATAATTGTCAATTTTGAATTGTTATATAAACAACGGCACGGCTAGGGTTCTTGACTGTTATGATCATATCATGAAAATGAAGTATTTGAAAGCTCGACTGTCAGAAATGACAATCAGCTGGCTATTTCGATAAAGGACAACTAGAAAATCTTTGAATCCATCGAACACAGGTAATATAAAACAATTAAATTATAATTTTTTTATTGGCTCAATAAATTAAAATCAGTCAAAATAAACAATCATAACAGTATATACATACATATATATATATATATATATATATATATATATATATATATATATATATATATATATATATATATATATATATATATATATATTAGTATGTCTGCTAATATCAATTTAAATACGACTAGAGACAGTTTTCATTTGGAACGACTGCAAAAGCTACTTCTACAACCAAAAGGTAGAGTGCTATTAACAACAATGACACTTGCTGACATATCACACAAACACCTAAATGACTCAATTTCAATTTACGGATATACAGCATTACCGGAGCTTATCGTTAATTGAAACGTGGATTTTAATTTTATTGTTGATGTTGAATTATTCCAGTAATTGCTGTTTGCATAATTCAAAGCTAGCTTCAATTTCCGCTTGCACGTCATGATATAGGTACCAACTACTAATTTCATCTCATTCGACAACTCCGTGTAGGTTAGAATTTATTATGATGTGCAATTCCATCATTGCGAATATCTTTTTAATTAATTTTTCCGCCCGATGAATTGCTAATAATTATTGTTTTTGTGTTTAGAGTATTAGTTGTTTTAATTAAGTCTTTCTTTAATATAATGTTAAAATTTTAATTTCCGTAAAAATTATAATTTTTATCTGTATGTTCAATATCATAATATATTTATTTAACTTTAAAAATTAAATGGGCTAATGGAAACAACACTTAGAGGTGGTTGAAAATTGGGGACAGAAATTGCTAGGCTGGGCATAGGGTAGGCAAAACAAACCGGATAGTTTGCGAACGGCTACTGTTGATTTTATTGGAGAGCTGGATCGTGAGTAAGCGAATAAAAAAAGGTAGACCGGAAAGGGGTAACTAGAAAAAGTGAATCAAAAAGGTACTTACATGGATTTCCTGGACAACACGACACAAGAAGATTCCTAACTATTTAAAATGGACGCCGCTTACAACAATCTTCCTGCTGGATAAAAATATAGGCTTTTCTTTCCTAAAAAATACATCAAAAGGGTTAGAATCTTTTAAAAGAAAATAATACTACTTTTAGTTTAGGGAGAAATATTACATATTTATTATTATTGCACCATAAACAGTTACAAATACAAATAATAATAACAAAATACAAAATTAACTTACAATGGCACAATCAGTTTACAAAAAAACTCTAGACGTTAGGGACACTATTTGGGCAACATTCAGCAATCCATAATTTTTACAATTTTATTTATTACAATTTTTTAACTTGTCATGAAAGCCATTATTAATGAAAAATGTCTATTTTTATTTTAAAAAAATTTTAACAAAAAAAGTACCTAAATTCACTGACTATTGTAACTCCTTTAAAAGTTTTTGGGGCTAAAACTGGACTCAAAACACTTCAAAATGACACAAATGAGTCTCACGAGCTGCAAAATGTTTTCTGTTGCGATTCTCTGTTGAAGTTGGACTGGATCATCGGGCTTCGGGTTAATTAACTGCAATCTTCAAAGCTTGGCTTTTTAAAACTTCTCGATAACATGAGGACTCCTTATATCATTGTAACACCTTACAAATCTTGCGTTTAGGACACAATACAACACATATAATTCAGCAAAACTTGCCAAATTGCCGTCTTCTGGTCTTTTGAATATTCCACACTTATGCTCTTTTCCCGTCAAAATCTTAAATCAACCTCATTTTAACGTCACATAAAATTTCATAATGCTACTATATTATGCTTTTTCCCATGGCAACAGACAAAAAACGAAAAAACATTACTAATTTGAGGAAAATTCGTACTACAATAAAACTAAACGCTTTTAACAGCGGCTTCACCGGGAGTGATCTCATAATCATTAAAGATCGTTCCCTAACTCGGTATAAACCAAGGATAAACGAACATATTCCTGTTTATTTGACGCTCAAAATATCCTTAAGCGGCATCTCAAAGGAATACCATAGGAAATACCCATCTGTGTTATATAAACAAACTTTAAAATGTGTTTATTATCAACTCCAGCGATGCAAAAGGATTGAAAATACTTTTTTGGTGTTTTAACATCGATAGGATATAGAAATACATTGAAAATATTCTTCGGTGTTTTAATACATAGGTACATGGTGATTTTTAATACATACGAAAGAATATACAAATGCTACAAGTATAAAACATAAAATAAATTGGAAAATATACACGGTGTGTGCAATGTATGGAATAAATTTATTATTTTCTAAAATATAAATATTTCCATTTTAATTGCTTACAATTTACATCATAACTTATTGTGACGCTATCATCAATGTTATTAAATGCAATAGTTTGAATTAGATGGAATTATTCTATCATTCTTAACGAGCTTATTTCCACGCAGTACGGTAATAAAATTAATAATAAATTAAATAAATAAATTAAAATAAAATAATAAATTTTAGAGCAAAGAAGAGAATTAAAGTTTTTTGAAACTTTTAATTTTGTTTAATAATTATCATCAGTAGCCGTTTTGTCTCCACCGGTGATAGGTTTTCCAAAGATAGTTCAATTTCTGCCAGGGTATCTTGAAACCAGTTGTGCTGAATGCTCCGACTATCTTGTTGGAGGTCGTGATAGATTGCAATAAGCAGCGTGTCTGTCTTCATTAAAAAGTGATCTTGGTCTATCTCTGACTCTCGCAACATTACCTGCTCAGTTTTATTTCAGCTTTGTAATTGTTTAACTGTATCCATAGCACCAGTTTTTCTTCTACTTTTGATTTGACACTCTGCCTTTCTGTGCCACTTATATTTTATTTAATAATTTTCTAGTAAGAGTCAGTATTTTTGCTCCATACATTAGAAACGGAATCACACACTGATCAAATACCTTCCTTTTCAAGCACATGGGAATATCTGATACAAAGACTTCCCTCGATTATCCTTGTTTGGTTTCCAGACCTCTCGAGGCCCAGATACTTATAGGTATACATTTGTTCGATTTGCATGAAATACATTAAAATATTTTTGGCCAGTACAAGGTTGGTCATGTCTTGTATTTTACCATTTGTATTTTAGTTAATTTTAAGACCAACTTGTGCACAAGAGCTCTAAGGTCTTGATGGGATTGGCACTCATGATTAGTCTGCAAACGACAAGTTGTTTAGAAACTCCCCATTTATAATGAGTCCAATATTTTATAATTTAGGAGAGTTGGTGTATCCTTGCCTAATATCCTTCTCAAAAGTAAATGTGTTTGTGTCACGCCGGTACGTTCTGATTGCAGCTGTTACGCTATTATACCAGGTGGTGAGTCGTTAAATGCGACATAGGAAACTCAATGGAAAATTCTAAATTGTTGAATTTCTGCCTCCCTAATTATTTTACATTAATAGTTATTAAAAACTATTTGTAGAGGGCTGAAATCTGTATTAAAAAAAATGTTAAAATTTTTCTACGAATTAAACTCAAACCAATAACGTGAGATATTAACAATATTTTCATTTTATTATTTATTTTTTTAAAAACAATAAAGTTAACGACATGTACTCGGTTGAAGAAAAATTACCAATAACAGTGTATTAAGTCAATAGTGGGAGCACTGTCAAATCTTTATTTCAATGTAAGATATACCTAACCGAACAATTCCAGGTTATACAAATATTTAAAGAATTTTAGTATAGTTTAAAAATACTGGGATCGTAGTTTTTAATTGTAACTGTACATTTTTATTAATTAAAAAACGAATAAAAATAATCTATGATAATTTATAACGATAGACCTATAACAAATGTTCAAACAATCCGCCATTTTGTACTATTGTACTAAGCAGTATCCCGATGGATTTTAATATTTTTGTCTAACATAGCCAGAACGCATAGCATTATTTTTTACAGTAGTACACTCTTTATTAATTCGGATTTTTAGTACTTCAATCTCTGTAAATTTTTGGGCAGGATAAATTTTGGATTTTCAACTCATCATTAGAATAACCAAGTTAATATAGTTAATATGTGACATATTCACAAACACACTATAAACGAACACACTTGGAATTTTCTACTCCTAGCGACAGAGCTAGCGTAAACGGTCAAATTCTGACTCTACTCTATCTGAAATGACAAAATCAAATATATATCTATATACCGTCGGCTTACTGCCAAAACCCGACAAGTGTCAAATATAATATAAACCTAGGATTTTTTTTTTATTATTTATTTTTACGAAATGTAACTAAAAATTAGATAATAATACCATTATAATACTTAAGAAGAATACATTTTTACGGTTTTGATTAAAAAACCGTATTTAAGAATTAAATAAGTTATCCAACGAAATAGTTGACTTTAACTCTGTTATTAGTTGATAAAAAAAAATAGATTAGTCTTCATCATCTGAACTGTCGTGTACATCATCTGGTTCCGGTATTCTTTCTGTTATGCCAGGTTATGTTGATAATCCCTGCAACCAACCATGATACTCTTCCGGTATGGTAAGATTCTTACACAGTTTCAGAAGATCTTTCTTTTTTGCCACGATTATAAGAAGTGGTTATTGATAAAGTCTTTGTAAAACCTTTGGAAGTGTTGGTAACGTCTTAATATTTGTGTTGTTGGTGAATTTTTTAGTTTTTTTAGGTTTACTTGCAGAGCATGATCTTTTTGGATTACTCTGTTTTATGGTTCCTTCAAAAACATTAATGTAATCAAAATTACCCGAAAGGTTATAATTGTAATAAATCCGACCAAAGTGGCCTTTCACAATTTTTAAGCATTTAATTTGAGCCACTTCACGGGTTTTCCGGTTTGGTCAGTATTTTTTTAATAATAAGGTTTTCCGCAAGATCCGTACAGTCATAGAAATCTTTATACTACATTTTTTTTACGGTATATTCCGGTTTTGACACATTTATGTATTTTGCGGTTTTACGGGTTTTTCTTGATCTAGCATGGCGGAAAATTTTCATCTAGTAAGGAGTACACAGGAATATTTTTGTTTGCACATTCTATTGCAGAATGCATCGAATCTACCTCCATGTGGGGTGTCCCGTTTCCAAAACCTTTTACTCCTTAATTTCAACTTTACATAACACTTTCACTGCATACATAAATAAAGCAGCCACATTTTAATTATGGTTCTGCCTACCGGAAGTATCCGAGAACAGTGTGATATGGGATACATTACTGTTAATGTTGTTGTTTAGATAGTCGAAGATGCAACTTCCTACTTGCGAACTTTCTTTCTGTTCATTCATCTCTGTCCAAATGTACGCAATATTCGGTAGTTTTGCTACATAAAAACATAAATTATACACAGATATTTTGCGACTGTAGTATAACTGGCTATCATCTCCCCATGGGATTTGTAATACTTCTTGCAGGTCGAAAGTCAGTGAACGAAAATTATTTTTATTGTTTGCTCTTTCTTTATCCTTTGATTTTGCATTTTGACATGACTTCTTTCTATCTATGTGATTGATATAATTTTGTTTATATTGTTCTTTATTACCTTCTTTTGCATTGTGATGATCAGAACAGATTGAACACGGGTATTTTTTTAACTTAAAAAAAGGCAAGTTGTACTCCCTGCAAAATATTTAGATTTCAATCTAAATACTGACGTTTCGTGCTCGTTCTTTTATAATGCGACTTCATCGATGGAAATGACTCGATATGGGATTTAACTTGTTGAATTGATTTTGGACTGGTTTTATTAATAGACGTATGTTTTTCGTATTAAATTTATCATCACCTGAGAATGTTCCTATACAATCTTTATTATTCACAGAAGGTGTAACTATATCCATTGATATACCTACTTAACATTTTGCAGAAAAAATTTCTGCATACTCGAATTTTGTCATTGCCATTTTCAAAGAAATAATGTTTTGCAGTAGATCTTTTGTTATATTATGTTTTCTTGACTAATACGCGTCTTTTTGGAGCAAAAATCTGTATATTTGACAAAATAAAATCTTTTTTCGTTTAAAATCCATTTTCCAATAATTAGCGTAAATTACCTGTCGCAGTTCCATTGAAAAATGCTCAATACATTTATAGATATATTTGTCACAATTAACTGGTGTAGGGCTTTGGCCATCCCGTGAGATATTTTTAGTACTATTGTGTAACACTCTTAACGGCGTCTTTTAGCCACATTTTTTTTCCATTCACTGGGATTACTCGCTATCCATCTTCTTAAACTGTTTACTTTAGCAACCACTGGTTTGTTAGAAATCTGTATATTAAATGAAGTTATACAACTTACCTTAATATTATTCGTTAATACTACATTTGGTAATACTTGAATTTTTGGAGATGAAGAAGGAAATATTTGATTATCTGGTAACATCGTCGGTTCTCTCACACAATTTGAGTAGTTTAATGGCTGCACTGGACGTTCTTGGATGTCTCGTGTTACATTTTGCAAAACAGTATAACTACAAGAGATATCACCCATTTTATCTTAAAAAACTACATCTAGTACTCTTTGAGCCGGAGGTAACCAAGACGGATCCTCGTCGTATATATCAGATTCCAAAACTGCCTCA
Source organism: Diabrotica undecimpunctata (assembly GCF_040954645.1). NCBI lineage: Eukaryota > Metazoa > Arthropoda > Insecta > Coleoptera > Chrysomelidae > Diabrotica > Diabrotica undecimpunctata. Next base: position 102,218,506 of record NC_092804.1, on the reverse strand, counting down.
ATCTCTTGTAACTTATTTTTTGGTTCCTCATAAAAGCTTTCCTCTGAAATTGTAAAAGAAAAAGAATTTAGTGTAACATCCCTATTAACAAGATTCTAAAACTGTTTTAATGTGGCATGTTAAATTTTAGTGTTGTGTTAAGAAATGTAATCATCATTACAACAACAATTGTGGCACAATCCCATTAACACAATACTAAATCTTTATTAACCAAATAACAATCTAAATAAACATAACCTTAAAAAAGTACTAACTTGCTATTTTTAATGTAATATTTGCTCATCGCTCCCCTCTAGATTCCATATCTGTAGGACAAACAATTTTAGTTGTCGATAATAATTATGGGTTAAACACAATTGTTGATAATAATTATAGATTAAAAGTAAAAACCATACATCTTAAAGACGTTGACCTAACAATAACAAGACGCGAAAGAAACTGATAAGACATTTGTTGGGTTTTCGTTCTCATGGATTACTAAGGATATGCGACGTAAGGTTAAGTGAGCCATCAGGCAAAACCCAACAAAAGTATATGTTCAGTTTTAGCTGTACGAAGAGCGGTAAAATTGTTTTCAGAGTAATCTGTCGGGTATTACTAGTAAAGAATTTGCACAAACTGTAGTTGTTGAAAAATTATTTTTATCATAACTTTGCTGACACATTGCGAATCAGTTGTTGGGTTTTGTCAAAAGAAAAAACATACAAATTTATTATGGTTGTACAATTAACTCCATTTTGAGTTTTTTGTCAGTGTTCGAATTTTACTACATTAAAGAAGTTTCGCCGGTGAGAACGCTAGGAATAATTTAGGCAACTTTTCACGATAAAACCTTTATTTTTACAAACACAACTTATACTAAACTGATTGGATTCCCACAGGGAAGAGCCACTTATATTTTTATGTAACTTAATTTATATTTTTCTACTAACAATTACAATTTTTTATTGGACTGACTAGAAGTCACTATTTTTGTCCGACATTTTATAACGAACTTTTTGTTTTCTCTAACAACGCGCACACGTTGGAATTTAAAGTTAAACACAAATCATGTGTTTAGTTAATGAGGTAGACAATTTTTATTTTAACAAAATAGTATCTGTCTCATCGTAATTGGCTGTAATAAAATAGGTTGTAGCATAATTTAAACTTTTTAAATATTTAATCGTACTATTTATAGTACCTTCAAAAATCAAGAAAAAAAAACTTTACTTTTTATTAAAAATTTATCAAAGGTTTTCGATATTTGGACATAACAAGGTTCGATCAGGGACATAGGAAGGTTGGCGTAACATTGCCCTCTCTGTAAGAGACTAAAGCTTTCTCAGGAGCTAGTAGTTGGCATAGAAGTTAACAAATTTAAGTCATCTAGAAGTGGCAGTAGATCTTGCTTTTCTTTAGTGGCAATGCGATGTTTTGCTTCACAGGTACCTGCATATGCATGCGTAAACTTTTCAAACGTAAGGTCTGGTACTTGGACTTGGTTTACCTGCACTTCTATATCTACATACGTAGTGGTCTCCTTTGAATGGCGCCAACCGGTTTTCGTGTACATACTATGAACGGTTTTACCCTCTTAATTTTGTTTATTTGGTAAATGACATCGTTAATCATTTATCTAGTAAGGTATGGACCTTCACAGGACTGCTACAAATTGGGACAACAACGCTTTTACTTCTTTGAATTATAGAGCCATACATTGTCGTTCTTCTTAAAACATCCCTTTTTCACTTGGGTATCTTAATATTTCTTTATTCGATCGCTAGCGATCTGAAGGTGGAAACGAACTCGTTTAATATTGTTTATGTTTGTTCGTAATTCGTTTACATATTCTTCAGCTGCTACATCTTACCCAGGTCAACATCTAAACTCTAGACCAGAAGGCCTCGCATCCAGATGGTTTGACAATGTCCAAAGCTATTCTTTTAAATGGAATTCCGACATTGTGTTGTGTTATAGAACCTTTTTATTTTCGGTTAAGTCCATTACTCGTGGCACAGGTAGCACATTTCTTACAGAAGTCCTTTGCATCGTCGGTCTTAGTTCTCCAATAAAAACGTTCCTAAAATCTTTGAAGAATTTTCTTTACAACGGAATGCCCTCCTAATGGGCTGTTGTAACTAACGAAGTACTTCGCTATTCTGCTCATTAGAATCACCAACTAAGTTTTCTCTTACCCATCATCATTTTCCAGTACTCATTTATGCAAGCTGTCTTTTATGATAAAGGAGCCCACTGTGCCTAATACATTTTAACTACTGAGCGTAGGTATGATATTTCTTGCTAAGATGGTTGACGGGTTTCTTTTTTTTTATTTTCGAATTTTCTGTAAAACTGTATCTTTCTCTTGTTCTTTTCTGATATCCGTAGGCTTCCACTTGCCTAGCATTGATCACCATTGTTCTTAGTAGTGCTGCTTTCTTAGATTCTATTTTGTTGCCGTGAAAACACTCCACTGGATAGGTCCTTCTAGAGAGATATTAGCGTTTTATCGTCGTTTCATCTATCTGACTAGAAAGAACTTCTTAGATATTAACATCAATTGGATAACTTTAAGTTAATTAAAAACATCTTTTAAATTCTTCAGATGGCCTTCAAAAGTCTTCTTTAAGACGAACGTGACGTCTAAATGCATCGGGTACATTTTGCAAGATAACACTGTGAACTCTGTGAACATATTTTACACAAGCCTTTTAAATGTCTCAGAAATATTACGGACTCCACATAACATAACGTTGAAGTGCCTCAATCCAGATCGTTTGGTGAAAGCGGTCTTTTTCTTATCTATTGGGCCCGTTTCTAAATGAAAATATTTAGGCTTTAAGTCCAAAGTAGAATACAATTTACGTCCAGCTAATGTATCCAGCGTATTGTCGATCCAAGACAGAGGATAAATATCTTTCTTGGTAACATTGTTTATCAAATAGTAGTTCACACAGGGCCTTGTAGATCTACCTTTCTTCTTAATCAAGCTCACTGTAGATTCAAATGAGCTAATAAAAGCTTGTATCATATTGTATTTTTTCTATTTCCAGCAATACTTTCAGTTGACACTCTTTTCGCCTGTGATAATCATCGAGCTGTTTCTATTTAATGTTTTACAACAGTAGTTTTTTATAAATATAAATTTCTTTCTTTCTGTACCAATATGTTACGATACCTCTAAAGAAAAAACTTAATCCCTCAGCATCTGAGGGATTACGGAAGTCACAGCTACACAGTTTTCTTTTTTGATGGACCTTTGTCCCTTTCTTGATGGTCACTGAAATTTGTGATGGATGAAATTCCTTTACAAATATATCCCGGCCAAGGTACGGGTCATTTTTTCAAGGCTCCCAATAACAGATATTGCTTCTTTTATAATTCCCTTTAGCCACGCTACTATAAATAATTTATTTCTGGCAGGCTTACCCTTATCTTTTTTATTCATAAAATTCAATTGAAATACATGCAAATCCATTAGCTCAATTTCTAATATAACATGTTCTTTGATGTCAACAGCTATGGAAGCATGCGAGAATTTTTCTTCTTAAATTCCTAAATGGATCTAGATTTGTCTATACATGTTGGCATTTTTATCTGTGGGTAGTCCGCAGTCGCATTCTCATTGGTAAAAGTTTTTTACGGCTGTTTATAATTGTCTTGCGTATAATGGTCCGGTTGACTCCGGTATCCACCATCAATGTGTACTTTTTACAATTTATTTCTCCTTCTATTTATACGATATCTTTAAACGAAATTTTAAAGAAACTATTAGTATAAGATGTTTTTTGGAAAGGTTTTGGGTTTAAGCTGTCCCCCAAAGTCTACCTGAGTCTAGTATTTTTACGGCTATAATCTAAAACACATCTAAAGAATCTCCTCGAAAAACAGTTGTCAGGATTACACGCTTTTGCTTTCGAAATATACATTAGCTCGTGCAGCTAATTTGAACTGTTTTATGTAATTATTTCTTGACGATTTTTCATCAAAAGTTGAGACTTTAACACGAACAGAGTCTCTGCTTCCTTCAAATCTCAGAAGTTATCTTAGAGACTTCCAAAGAGATGTTAGCAAAAACTTTGCTTTTCAACGATACGATATCTCCAGAAAATTTGGTTTCCAACGATGTAATATCACCAAAAATTTTGTTTTCTAGAGAAACACAGTACGCAGAAACATGTAACTGACAAAGACGAATGTTAATTAAAGTATATTATTCTCACTGTTCACATTATAGTTAATACAGTACTATTTATACTATTAGAGATTTGACATTTAAAACAACAATTGTAAATGTACTTAAACCACGGTGCTTTTATAACTGATTAGAATTTTATTTAAATTTAATGTAATTGACAAACTTTACAAGTCGCACTAAGCAAACCAATAGAGATTTGAAGTAACAAGTTGGTAAGCCGGAAAATGCACCTCTGAGCATAAAATTGGCCTCCAGCTATCTATCCATTCATCGCGAATATGTTCGAAGATATAATGCAACTATTGCAGGGTTAACAATGAAAACGCATTATTGTTGGTTTGTTTGCTTTACATATTATTGACAAGTTACATGTAGATGAGTGGATTGTTCCATCCAAAACACAAGACACCCTTTGGGTATTATGCTTTATATAAGTTAAGGTAATTTGTTAGTATTAAGTTTTAAGAAAGTAAGCTGTAATTAGTAATCCACAGACGACATATATATATATATATATATATATATATATATATATATATATATATATATATAAATATATATATATATATATAGATATATATATATATATATATATATATATATATATATACATATAAATATATATATATATATATATTTATATGTATATATAAATATATATATACATATAAATATATATATATATATATATATATATATATATATATATATATATATATATATATATATATATATATATATATATATATATATATATATATATATATATGTATATATATATCTCCCGAGAACTCAGTAATTTTCATTTATCTGACCGCGGAAACTTATCCGAACATTTTATTCGCCTCTACGGGGAGAAATTTTTTATTCTTACTAAATATTTTTCTAATATTCTAACACGCAAATACCATCTTCTCTGTGATCTTGCTTTTCTTAAATCATGTCGTGACCATCAAGTCATTCCAAAATCTTTACAAGTTAAACATCACACCAAATCTTCATCAATTTCCAAAATTCTTAGAGCCACTGGTTTTTCGCTTCTTAGAAATTGAAAATATTCCACCCGACGCAACTTAGATACAACAAATTCCCAACTTCTTAAAACCTACAATGACATCCACTCTTTCAATATCCATCCATTATTATGGGACACTTTTGATCGTCTTTCTCACCAAAAAGCCCAACACATTTCTGACAACAAAACCCAAACCCAGAAACGCAAACTGGACCAACTCATCTCTCAGCAAAATCCACCGCCCATTTCAAATCAACAACCTTCTACTGTTGTTCACAATTTCTCAGATATTCACATATCCGATTCAGCTACCAAAGCTCTGTCAAAAGGCTTCAATTTCTCTGTCACTCCTCTTTCCATTCCAACTGAGAAAATTATTTGTCAAACTGAAGAAGCTATTTCCCATCTTCCTTCCAACCAAGCCGAAGTTGCCAGACAAGATGTCGCCAGAATTCTCCGTACTTCCAAACCCCCACCTTCAAATATCAGTCTTTCAGAAAGACGTGCCATCCAAGAACTTTACAACAACCTTGACATCGTCATCCTTCCGGCCGACAAAGGTAATGCCACCGTCATTCTCAACTCTTCTAACTATTTCGACAAAATGTCCGAACTTCTGAATTCCACAGAATACAAAGTTGTCCCAAATGATCCAACCACATATCTAGAAAAAACGACCAAATCCATTATAAATAAGTCTACTCTACCTCCAGACCTCAAAAAATCTCTGATACCCAGAGAAAAATCATCCCGAATTCCAAAGATATACGGCCTTCCAAAAATCCATAAGCCCAATGTTCCCCTAAGACCCATCGTCAGTGCATACAACTGTCCCACTCAGAAATTGGCAAAACATCGCGCTTCATCCTTACAACCATAAGCCGAAAACGCCTCGTCCTTTGTCAAAAACTCTTTTCATTTCATTGATCTTCTGAAAAACTTTTCTATTTCACCCTCAGACATACTAGTCAGTTTTGACATAGTTTCTTTATTTACCAACATTCTCATCGATGAAACCATTTCCATCTTGGACTCTAAACATCAAATTCCCCAAGACACATTATCTCTTATAAAACACTGCATGTCTAATACATATTTCACGTTCCAAAATCATTTCTATCGTCAAATCAAAGGTGCCCCAATGGGATCGCCCCTCTCTCCCGTAATAGCAGATATCTACATGGAACATTTCAAAACAGTAGCCTTGTCCTTGTCAAGTCTCAAACCCACCTGCTGGTTACGGTACGTTGATGACACCTTTGTTATTTGGCCCCATGGTAAAGACGCATTAGATCTCTTCCTCTCCCACCTGAATGGAATACATCCCAGCATTCAATTCACGATGAAAGTTGAGTCTGAAGCGTCTTTGCCATTCCTTGATGTTCTTATTCAGAAAAATCCACCTCACAGTTTTTCCTATTCCGTGTACCGGAAACCCACTCATACAAACCGCTATCTCAATGCCCAGTCACATCATCACCCCGCCCAACTTAATTCAGTCATCAACACTCTTATTTCCCGTTCCATAAGACTTAGCGACAACAATCACAGGCATAAATTCATTATTTGCTAAATAAACAACATTATTCAAAATTTCCAAAACAGTACGATTTTTAAATTTAATTTACTATTTTTTCAAATTATAATCTAATATACAGGGTAAACCACCTTGGTATGATAACGTTATTACCATTTTTTTTAAATGGAATCCCCGTTTTATTTGCAATTTATAGATTTTTCTTGTTGAGCTGATTCCAAAAATGTATAACACGTTGTTTCAAACTGGTACAGAGTGGCAAAAAAGAAAAAATTCCAAGTTATCTACAAAATAATAAATGAAGAATAAACTTAATAAACACATTAAATAAAATTACATATTGTTATACAATTACTTTACTATTATACAATTACTGTGATACATTACCAAAAATAAACAAACGAAAATATGCAGTACATGTTCAAACTGTTCTCCATTGATTATGAGACTTTACTTCGTCGTTAACATTCTGTAGCAAAGCAGGTGTTATGTTCCATATTTCTTCTCTAATTCGGTCTTTTAGTTGACGGTTATTATCAGGTCTGTTTGAGTAGATATTATATTTTAGATAACCCCATATTAAGAAATCTAATGGGTTTAAGTCAGGTGATCTAGGGGGCCATTCCAATGGTCTCCTTTTTTCTATCAACCGTTGTGGAAAATTTCTGTTTAAAAAATCGCGCAAAGTTACTGCGAAATGTGGTAGTACAACATCTTGTTGAAACCAGTATAAATTAGTGGGTATTTAATTATCAAAAAGCTGGATCAGATCAGGAATCATTGTATTTTGTAGGGAATCCAGATATAATAGTCCTGGTACATTTTCATTAAAGAAAAATGGACCATAATCATTGTATTTCATACAATAGCATGCTGCTGCTGCCATCTGGTAACAAATCTGAAACAAACTAATCGTAAAACAGAATTTTATAAAATATAACGGTAAATTGGTGAAAAGACTGGTGATATCAAAACTGACAAGCATAATGTCGGAATTGCAATCTATTTCTGCTAGTTTTTGCAAGAATTGCAGTTTTTGATAAAAAGTATGGTAGAGGCTGTATTATGTCTAGGAAGAACTTTAACAATCTTCTTCAAAAATAACATATGCTACTGCAAATGGGACTAATAAGACAATTTTTTTTATGTTAATATTGGGAACACTAGTTAGGTGTGGTGTCCTGATGTGGTGTTAATATTCTTCTTTGGTACTTGGTTAGACATTCTTTAGATTTGTCCAGCGTTTTATATATTTTATTTTACAGTGATTTGGTTGTCTATTTTTAGCTTGGTGTCAGCTAAGTTTGTGACCAATTCTTGAATTTTCCAATGTAATTCAGTTTTGTTCATAATTACAGTTGCGTTGCCCTTGTCAGCTGGAAATATTATTATAAGCTCACCTTCTTTTTGATTTTTGACAGCTTTGAATTCCTTTTTACTAACATTTGCTTCTGACTTTTTGTTTTTCTTCAGTTTTTTTGTACAAAGTACTCTATATTAGTCATTTTCGTATTTTCGTAGCACTTCACAGACTTTTTGAACTTTAAAAATTTCAAAAGTTTCAGTTCCAAAAATTTACAAAGAAAATGTACCAATAGAACTCATTTGAAGCAGCATGGGTTCTCACTGCAGAAGACTGTTTAAGTTCCTCCTAGATATGTTACAGCATACAACACAACATCGTTTATCAAAAATTCGAATTTGTTAAGAAGTCGAAATAGATTAAAATTCTAAAACTATGTTATTTTTGATGCCCTTTTATCTACTAATGTACTTTATGTACCATTGGAGGAAACTTAAAGAATAATAAGAGGCAAACTACAAAGGGATGATACATTAATAACAGACACCAAATTGGATGTATCAGCTATAATGGAGCTACTAACTCTTTGCACAGAAAACACTTATTTTCGATTAGTAAATGATTTCTATAAGCAAAATTTCAGATTAGGCATGAGCTCATCTTTATCTCCATTATAAGCACATATATTCATGGGCGTGTATGTAGTGGTAGTTTACAAAAATGGATAAAAACTCTCCCCCTGACAAAGGATCCAAAATATGGACCAAGTGGAAGAATGCCTACAAACCAAGGAACAGGAAAAAGGAATTAATCTGTTTAATCTACAAAAAGGTTATCTCTATACGGATAAGATATATGTATTAGTTAAAAAAACAAATGAAGAAAATATTGGCAAACTGCATCCTATGAAGGTAGGTAATATTATACATAAAAAATTAGCAATCAAAAATATTCTTAGTATTGACAGAGTAGGGAAGAATAGGGTAAGAGTACAAGTTAAAAGCCCCAAAGATGCAAATAATTTAGTAAAAAATCAAAATTTAAAAGAGAAACAACTAAAAGCATATATTCCAAATAATTTGCTTTACACGAAAAGGCATAATAAGAAACGTAGATACTGCTTTTAATGACCAATATCTTTTTGATAATATAATATCCAATATAACAGTAACGGAAGTCACTCGACTCAAAAGAAAAATTGACTTAAATGGAGAAAAAGTATATGTCCCCAGACAAATGGTATTACTTACTTTTGAAGAAAACATTTTACCCAGATATGTATATATAAACAGTGTTACATGTTCCGTAGAACCCTATGTGCATAGAGTTATACAATGCTTTAAATGCTTGCAACATGGACATATATTTCGTAATTGCAACAGTACAAAAACCAGATTTATTAACTGCGGACAAGAGAAAAACGATGATCATAACTGTAGAGACCCACAAGACAGTTATTGTATACACTGTAAAAATTATGAGCATAAATCCATTTTCAAACAATGTCCAACATTTAAAGAACAAAATAAAATTAAAAGACATATGGCCAAAAAATTTAACTTTCTTATAAGCAAAGTACAGTCTAAAACACTCTTACACATCTGCTAAATAATGAAAGCTTTCCACTTCTCCCAAGTCAAACTAACACCAAACATATACCTAAACCATTCTCATTCAATACCCAAAACAAACACAGAAAGTACCTCCAAATCAACCTGAAGCTTCTTCACATTATAAAAAAAGGAAAGCCCAATCTCCCTTACCTGAAGCTATGTTTCCTGATGAATTTGGTCCAAGAAGACCTCTTCCCTCAAATATTTTACACAGTGCCGATCCTGATCCTAATACAAATGAATTTATAAACATATTTTTTAATATTTTTAAAAGTATACTCGAAGAGTTTGATTCTTTTAGCGATTTAGAAAAGTTAGATAAAGCATACATTTCAATATTATTTCAATTATTTTAATAAAGCAACAATTTCAATAAATTTAAGTTATGGCTAATAAAATAAAAAATAAAATAAAATTTTTACAATGGAATGCGCAATCAGCTGTAGCCAATAAACTGAGTTTACTTAAATGTTTAAATGAAAATATAATTAATACTGCCTTAATTTCAGAGACATGATTTAAGCCAGATAAACAATATAATTTCAAGTTTTTTAATATTCGTAAAGATAGAAATGATGGTTATGCAGGTGTGGCAATCCTTGTCAGAAATGTATTTTGTTTTAAAGAAATTCCAATTAAGAAAAATTTTAATGAAAATATTTTAATGTGTGGTATACAAATATTGAATAACAGTGAAATAACGCTACCATGTTTCTCTTTATACTGCCCACCTGATATACGAACAACAACTGCCGATTGGAACGCAATTCTTCACTGTACCAAGTCAAATAGTATATTTGAAGATGATTTCAATGCGCATCATTCAACACGGGGGTCATACAAAAGTAACACCAAAGGCACGCAAATTATAGCCGCTTCAGACAATACGGAGTACTTTTAAACACCGGATCACCTACAAGGTTCACAAATAATGGGAATAATTCAGTCGTGGATTTAACTTCTGCAACTTCAGATATAGCAATTAATTGTGCATGAAAAACGTACCCGATATACTGGATTCAGACCATTTTCCAATTATCATAGAAATTAATAAAGGCATGGAAAGTAAAGACATCATAATACATCCAAAAACAAAATGGAATTTGAATAAAGCAGATTGGACTCTATATCAAGAAATTGCGAATAACTATTTTTCACAACACAATAAAAATAGCAATAATGCGGAACATAATTATAGCTTATTAATTAAAGGGATAAATGAGGCAGCCAACGCCTCTATATTCATTTACCAACCCTTTAAACCGAACAAAAAACTCTTCTTCCACCATGGTGGGATTAAAGCTGCGAAGAGGCTATTTAAAAAGGGAAACAAATGCTCAACACGTATAAGCAACAAAGCACCATGGAAAATTATGTGAAATGTAAAAACGAAATTTCAAAAACAAAAACGTTTTTAAAATCTAAAGCTAAACTACATTGGAAGGTCTGGTGCGAAAACTTAAATAGAAATACACCATTGACAAACATATTGACTCTGGCCAGAAAAATGAATAGGATCTATGAGGAAGGTAATACATCGGGGAATTATGAATGGCAAGAACAATTTTTAGAAAAAATTACACCAGCTAATGCTTTGGATGATACCTCACACATTTTCTCAAAACAAAGACAAAATAACACCAACCATAAAATTTTTAGTCAACTAATTAGCTTACCAGAATTAAATTATATCATAAAAAACAGAAAAAATACATCACCTGGATATGATGATATTAGATATCCTATGATATTCCAATTACCAAACAATGCCAAGAAGCTTCTAATCAAAATTCTAAATGATATCTGGATCAATGGAGAAAGTTTAAAAGAATAGAAAAAGGCTATTGTAATACCAATACACAAACCAAACAAAGACCCTACCTATGTGACTTATATAGAACCATTGCACTTATGCCCTGTATACTCAAGGTTTTCGAAAGACTAATTAAAAAACGGTTGGAATGGTGGTTAAATACAACCGCGGCTCTGCCATCTACACAATATGGTTATAAAAAAGGTTTTGGCACCATAGATACGGTGTCACACTTAGTTACAGATATACAAATAGGCTTAACTGAAAACGAGTATATTAGAACGATGTTTCTAGATGTTAAAGATGCCTACGACAATGTCAACTGGTTCATCTTACAGGAAAAAATGATGCAATTACAAATTCATCAAGAGGTTGCTAACACGATATGCAAATTATATATAAACATGCAAGCAGGGCCCAGAGGACATTCTAGGTGCCCAGTAAAATACCAAACTGCAAATTTAGGTTTGCCATAAGGATCAGTCCTTGCACCATTACTTTTTAATATATATATACTACTAATTTACACACCTCCATACCTAAAGTAACTATTTTACAATATGCCGATGATTTTGTTGTTTATATACGTAGCAAAAATCTTGACGAATGCATCAATCGTTTGAATTCAAGCCCGAAACTGTGATTAAGGGCTTCAAATCTCCGCACAAAAATCCAAAGTTATAATCTTCACCAGGCATAACATGAAACCGATGCAGAAAATTACAATAGATGGTATAGAATTTCTGGTGGATTTTTAGAATTTCCAGTGGATATCAATGTCAATGTACTTAGGAATTACATTGTACCTAAACGTATACAGAAAAAATATAAGTTAAACAAAAATACATCTATTTTCATAGCTGAGGCAATAGCAATTCTAAAAGCACTAGAATATATTCATCAGGAAGAGGATCAGAATGCTATAATCTTTTCCGATTCACTTTCCGTTCTTAAAATTTTAAAATCAAACTTTAACACAACTAATGACATTATTTTTAGCATCCAAGCAATATTCAAACATTTACAAGATCAAAATAAATATATAAAATTCTTCTGGGTCAAAGCACACGCAGGAATAACAAACAATGAAATTGCAGATTAAATTGCCAAAGAAAGCATAGTAATCGGGGAACAAATTAATTACGAATTAACTACAGACGAACAAGTAATCATAGCAAAACAAATAATGATGAAGAAATGGTCCTATTTATGGCAAGAGTATAGCTTTACACATCCAACACGTTACACCAGACTTAAAACCAAATTAAGGAAAAAACCTTGGTACAATGAGTACGATAATAGTCGAAAAAGTATAACTACTATCAGCAGAATGAAGTTTGGTCACGCATGTTATCCAGCACATTTATATAAAATAAAAATACTTGAAATACTTTTTTGATTGTTTAAAATATGGAGCTCAATCTAATGAGCTTTTTCCACAGCTTTTTTATTGAGCTGAAGAAATTCCACAAGAATAAAGAAGTAAAAAACAAAACACAAAAAGCAATCTAGAAACACTCAAAGGATAACAATAAATTGTTATTATTGTTAAATTGAAAAGAATAGGAAAGAAGTACAACATCACAATAACATTCAAATCAATCAATAAACTGAGATATATCCTGTCTTAAACCAAACTCAACAACATACATGCATGATAAAAAAACTGCATTTTTAAAATATTCTGTAAATGCAACAGTTTCTACGTGGGATATACCGCAGTACTACTTACCGTCAAGATAAATGAGCACAAAATGTACATCAAGAACAGAGACTTCAACAAATCCGAGATATGTTATTATGCCTGGAACAACGAACCCAGAGCACAATCGAGAGATGCATCAATATCCATAAAAAAGAAACAGACATTGTCCAATATCAAATCTTCAGAATTCATATCCGAAATTGGACAGTATAATTTTATCACCCAGTAGACCGAATGAATTTATTTGTTATTAAATACACACACGAAGTTAATTAGGTTACATACACATTTGGTCAATTATCAATAATATAATTTGGACATCAGTCAAAAGTGCTGACAAAAGTTAAACAATTTACATAAATTAGATACACATATCACGCGAGGTCCGCGAATATATTGACCCAATTAAAACCTATATAAAACTAAGATCTCTTGCCTAGAGAAGCATTCAATCAATATTCACTCAACAAACTTGATAGTCTTCAACGATGAACTTCATCAGTCTCTACTCAAAGTAATCCCGGGTCAACACCCATAGTATACGTCTCATCAATAAACTCTGCTACTATTATTTGGTGTTTCCATTACAACTGAACGTACATCTTCACTGAGCCAACGAAGGGGAATTTGTTCAGACATGAAAAAGAGAAAAGTCAAAGAAGCAGCTATCATGTACAGATGACATATGTGGTAAGTACATTATTTCTAAAGAATAAGTTATGTACACATAGTTTGCACTTTTAACCTAATCTATTTTGTCCCCAAACATGGTAACTGCAACTAATAACGGTTAAGATTTGCTAACAGCCAAAATGTGGTAACTTCACTTAATATGAAAAGTGTATAATACACAATTGTTGCCCTTACCTCATTGGGATTCTTAAACCTTATTGTACAAATGTGGTATGAGACACTGTAAACTAGTCGGCGTTAACTTGTATTTAAAATGTTCATAAGTTGATCAAACGCGTGTTTTTGTGCAATATAAAATTTATTTTAATAAAAAATAGTGACAATGTCTAGCCTGCGACGTTTTTCAATTAAGCTTGCATATAGAGAATTAATTAATTAATTAAGTGGTTAGTAGAAATTAGATGGGGTGTAGGGTTGTGTTATAGAGGTAGTACCTTTTATTGGAACGACCACATCGAGCGTCATAGACGGGAGATGGTTCTTGATAACTGGTCCTCATAAGACACCTAACTCTCACTTATGGCTCCACGTGCCACACCCCGGGCAACTGCATTGGTCTGCAGGCTAAACTAAGTGAGTGTAGTCAGATATGGCGAAAATTTCACCGAGTGATTGCCGGTATAAACAGTCGCCCACTTACTGACCAACGGCTTCGGGCAGATGAGTTACTAAGTGTTTAGGGCACTCTTTTGTTCTGAGACTGAGAAATCGGTCTCGAAGGCGGATGAAAGACTCATAGAGTACCCCTAGTAACAATTATCATGGCAGATATGCAAAGAAGAGGTACTGATCATGGACATCGGATAACAAGATCCGGCAGGGGAAGACAACTAGATAAATACAAGGCTTCCTCGGTCGTAAACCTGCAAAACCCTTGTAATAAGAAAAAGACAACTATAAAAATTGCTAAATGGAATGTAAGGAGCTTATTCTCTTCGGGAAAATTAGATAACGCCGTGTTGGAAATGAATCGTTTGGGTATAGACATATTAGGCATGAGTGATACACAATGGCCAGGAAATGACAAATGTCCCACAAATAATTATGGAATGTTTTATTATGTCGGAAGTGACACCACAACCCATCGATACGGAGTTGGAGTCATCATCTCAAAAAAATGGAAAAATGTCGTAGTAAACTTTACTCCATTCTCAGAGCGTGTAATGTTAATACAATTAAAAGATAAGAAGAACATAATAAACATCATACAAGTGTACGCTCCTACAGCAGACAAAGACGAAGAGGAAATAGAACAATTCTATAATACTTTAAACGAGGCGATGAAAACAACAAAGAGACAACACATTAACATAGTAATGGGCGATCTGAACGCCAAGGTAGGTCAGGGTAAAATTGGAGAAAATGTCGGTGAATATGTTTTAGGTAACAGAAGTGAAAGGAGTGACCGTTTAGTTCAGTCTTGTCAAAGTAAAGATTTAATAATAACCAATACATTTTTTAAATTACCCCCAAGGCGACTGTATACGTGGACGTCACCTCAACACACTCAAGAAACCAAATAGATTACATAATGGTGACAAAAAGATACCGTAATGCCGTAAAATCTACTAAAACTTATCCTGGAGCTGATATCGGTTCGGATAGTAATCCAGTAGTATCTGTGATAGAAGCTAGACCAAAGAAAATAAGAACAACCATCATCCCAGCGTCAGATTTAAGCCAACTAAAAAGTGAACACCTACGACAAACAGTGCAAGAAGAAATAAACACCAGCCTCAGAATAGCAGAAAGTCAAATCCGCAGAACAGACAACATAGATGAAAAACTTAAGTATATAAACACTACAATAAGAACTACGGGAAAGAAACACCTAACCAGATCTGCAAAGAAACACAAGGTATGGATGACACCAGACATACTAGAACTAATGGATGAAAGACGTAAAATGAAGAATATTGCAGAAAAATACAGAGAGGTTGATAAGAACATAAAGCAAAGAATAAAGAAGGCCAAAGAAGGATGGATAGAAAAACAATTTGTAGAAATGGAAAACTATGAAAGAAAATATGACACATTCAATGTACGTAAAAAGTAAAAGAAATTACAGGAACTCAAAGAAGAAATCAAATAAGTTTGCTTAATAACAAAGACGGAAATATTATTATAGATTTAACAGAAAAAATTAATAGATGGAGTGAATACATAAGAGAAGTATTTGAGGACAACAGAAATAACATTGTTCAGGTAAATGGTGAAACGGGACCTGAAATCCTAAAATGTGAAGTAGAAGCGGTACTTAGAAATTCCAAAACTTGAAAGGCAAATGGACCTGATGAGGTTCCCACTGAATTGCTAAAGCTTTTAAATGATGACTCAATAGGTATAATATTGCACTTATTTAACAAATTATACAAAACTGGAGGGCCTGCGTAGCACAAGCGGTAGGATGCTTGCCTCGCAAGCCGGTGAGAGAACATGAAACAACCAACACATATTAGTATAAACGGCATTCAAATTGAAAAAGTATCAAGTTGCAAATACTTGGGTACTTCAATAAACGAAACTGGAGACCAAAACAATGAAATAAAAAGACGTATCGAAATTGCCAGGGCCACTTTCACAAAGATGAGGAAATTCTTCTGCAACAGAGATATAAGCATCCCTCTCCGATTAAGAATGCTAAGGGGCTACGTATTTAACACGCTATTATACGGTGTAGAGGCCTGGACTCTCAAGCAGAACAATATAAAAAAAATTGAAAGTTTCGAGATTTGGTGCTACCGTCGAATGCTGAAGATAAGTTGGGTTGACAAAGTTACAAATTTTGAAGTAATGCGAAGGATAGGAAAAGACCAGAAATTTTGTCAACGATCAAACGAAGAAAACTCGAATATTTGGGTCACGTGATGAGAGGACATAAATACGCATTACTTCAAAATATAATGCAAGGAAAAATAGAAGGAAAACGGAATCCAGGCCGTAGAAGAATATCATGACTGCGTAATTTGAGAGAGTGGTTTGGCTGTACCACTAATGAACTCTTTAGGTCAGCTGTAAACAAGGTCAGGATAGCCTTGATGATTTCCAATCTCCGATAGGAGTGGCACAAGAAGAAGAAATAAGGAATTAGATTAAATAAAAAAATGATTTGTAGGTCATTTTTTTAGATAAAAAAATGCAGATTTTTCTGAAGCCAAACTGCAACAACCTGTTTATGATACGCAATTACTGCAAATAGTCTACTGCTGTCAATTTTACAAGTTACCTTTTGTCAAGTCATGATCCACAACAAAGTTTAGAGCTTGCTCTCTGTGATCAACTCACGACAGCTATTTAAGTAAAATAACTAAATGCTTTGCTCCTGCATCTTCTATAATTATCCTTAAGCTCGGACTTTTATGCATAAGAAATGCATAAGAAATATGAGCATAAATTTGTTAAATTATTTTCTTAAATATGTCAAGTATATCTTCAATCACTTCATTTTTAATGAGTTTTTGCTTATTAAAATCAAGGTAATGGTAGTACCACCACAAACGGTTATCTTAAACGCAAGCGTATTTAATGCCAGATGTTCGGGAACTATCTCACCTTAAGACAAAATTTTTGATAATTTTTTTATCAGTTTAAAATGTTTATTATTTGTTGTAGCACTACAAAGTTTACAACCTATGAAATATTTTTAAATATATCGGAGTTCCCATTATTTTCTTTGAACATTTTTATCATTTTCTTCCTTCAAATACCCATGTTTTAAGAGATGTGAATTCCGAAGATGAATATCTAATATTGGTTTCAATTTCTTATAATTAAATATTGGTCCATTTCAATCTTGTTTTACTTTTTGTCATTTATTTTTCTTTTTAAACTGTTAAAATTACAAGCAGCCGGATGTGGTATGTACAATAAAGTAATGCACAGAAGTGGCAAGTGCACACCTGTAGGTAATTAATTGTATATGTATATTAAACGTTCAAAATGTGCTGCATTTGTTTTTTATTGGTAATATAACAGTAGAAAAGGAACTAGTATACCCTAATAGCAATATAAAAGTTATAACTATAACGGTTTTCAGAAACTAGACGCACAAACTTTACAATTGCTGCATTGAACAATTTGTTTTAAGGCACTTACTACATTTTTCCTCTATGTCATGGATTTGGTATTTGGCAACAATTGAATTTTAATTGATTTTATCTGCATTCGTGAGTTACCGACGTAAACCTAGTCTGATAAAAAAACTCTAATAAAACTCCAATCGTAATAAATATTGTTAGAATAATGTTTCTTATTTTAAAAAATTTATTGGTGCGACTTGGGTGTAAAAACTACATGTATGCTGTGATGATAAGCAGCATGATGCTCCCTTCTACCGTCATCTCATTCTCCACCAGCGCTCTAAATTCTCTTGTGTGTCGTCAATATTAAAATATGTACTGTATGTATATTGCTTTGACGTGAAGTATGTGTATGTGTACTGTGTGTCCCCCCTCTTCTATTGCAATATATTTAAATCGTTCACTAGTTGTACACATAACAACTTCCTCTCTAATATGTGCTAATATTAAAGAATAAAGTTTTTAATTTTGACATCTCTCAGGAATTCCCTGACCGCCATACATTATATATTTTACTATATTTAGATTGCATGGTTCTATTTCAAAAATGTAATAGGTAGTCAAAAAAAGCAATATTGGTATTTGTATACTTTCCACAATAACGCTTAGCGGAATTCGAGCTAACGAATTTGAATGTCTAACTCGAATATTTTACCGAACTAAATAGATGTGTTACAATGTAGCACAGTGCATCGCGTCGATTGCAAGTTCTACGCGTTGTTCATATTTTTGTTCGGGCTTAAATGGCTGCATTTGCATGTTTAAATAGATAAGTTGCAACGAAAACATTTTAAATTTTCTACACTGATAGAAATTTCCATTTATACCTTCTTAGTGTATACTTTCATAATACAAAAATCAAAGAAAACCTTTACTGTCTATTTTATTGAATGTCCATTTTCCTATAACTAAACAACAGGTTAAAAACAAGAAGTATATTAATTTTTATAATTTCTTACTTTATAGCTGAATAAATACATTTATGTAAACTCCCTGTAAAAAGAAGGTTCATATTTCACTTTTTTACTTTGGTTTGAGATAATACTAGATTATTATAAGTAATATTATTAGACAGTTTTAATAGTAACCGCAATTTTTAATTTTTATAATTCTTATGTCTTGTGAGGATTGCAGACAGATTTGAGAATTACAACCACTTTTAAATGCCATTTTCTGAGAAAACAGAAAATATACCGGATGTATTGGATACTTTTTATGCATTTTATCATTTGAAATAGTTTGTGTTCATTGTGTCCGTAGCTTAATCAGCTCAAATAGCTCTACACATTCTCATTTCCGCTATACGCATTCTTTGTTTCTCTTTCTTTTTGACTACCCATCATTTAGTTCTGTACATCATAGCTGATCTTATGGCTCTTCTGTAAAATTTTCCTTTCAGCCTTATTGAAATTTTTCTGTTACACAACAGGCCTCTCGCGTTCCTCCACTTTATTTATTCAATTAAAATTAATGCATACATATTCATCTATTTTTCATTACTCTATAATACCGATCCTATATATATATATATATATATATATATATATATATATATATATATATATATATATATATATATATATATCTATATATATATATATATATATATATATATATATATCTATATATATATATATATATATATATATATATATATATCTATATATATATACATATATATATATATATATATATATATATATATATATATATATATATATATATATATATATATACACCGGCATTTAGACGAGGAGTATCACCGAGCCGAAAGCCCTTATCTCTTGCCGTACTGCTCCACCATAGGCCGATCAGCCACCAGCATATTCTATATAGTCTAAGCCGTAGATTCGTTTTAGAATTTTAAACTGCTGCGTTAGCCCTTTTTATATTTTTGTACACTGAGCCCGATCCTACATACCTACTTAAAAATATTAATTTTTACAATTATTTCACCACTTAAAGATATCATTTTAGTTGTGCTAACTACATGTTTAAATGAACATTGAAAATACTCTATTTTTGGTTAGCTAAATCTTAAAAACTTTTTTCTCAAGAGCTCGTCTTCACTATTCCAGTTTTTGTTATGTAGATTTCAATATTTTTTACTAAGACTATATCATCAGTATACTTTAAGCACCAGACAATGCTTGGCAATGTATAGCTTCCCTTTTATCTCTTCCAAAACTAATGAGGATAAATAAATCCCGAAATCTACCTCACCCAAACTTGTCCTGACAATAGTTGTTACTCCCTCGGTTTTGTCTCTCACAATCTTTACATATTCACTAAGAACTACTTTCCTATTGAATGTCCATGACAGAAACTCTCGAAGAACCCTGATATGCTTTCTAAAGATTAATGCATCCTATAAGAGCGTTTGTTTCGTTATTCCAGTAATTTTTCAAAAACTGTCTTATAATAAAAATTGCATTTGTTGTTGATCTACCTTGCATAGAGTCAAACTGATTATCAGATATTTCGGCTTCTATAGGTATCCGACTATCAATTACTTCCTTTAATATTTTCATAGTGGGACTAACTAGTTTTATGGCCCTGTAGTTTGTACATTAATGTATATCTTCCTTATTTTTGAAAACAGATTGTAATATTCTGCTTTTTTATTCATCTGTCATTTGTCCAAACTCCATATTTCCATTCTATATAAACATATTAGCTAACTTTTTTCTGTTTTTCCTAATACTCTTCACTCTTCTCCATGAATATCACCTAGTCCAATGGCGTTTCCTTAAATTTAAACCACTTCCGTCTATCTATTCTATGGCTCTACAGTCTAATTTGAGCTCTGACCTTTCTCAATAAAGCTTTTATTACGATCCAATAAGGTATGTAGAGGTTTTTTTCCCCGATAGACTGGGAAAGAGATTTATGGCATTCTAATTCACATCATCCTTCCATTGCTTCCTCAGTCTTCCAATAGGTTTTTTTCCTGCATTCTTGCATTCAACGTATTAAAAGGGTCTAGTATTTGTCTCAGTACCTTTCTTTCAGATATGTCTATGTGGTTTACAGATTTTTGAGTCACCCAATTTTCACGTCTATACCACATTATCGGTCGGATTATGGTATATATTCGTATCTTAGTTTTTTTATGTACATCTTATTCTTTAAATATCATGTTTATAGTAAAATCTGGCTAGGATGATTCTTCTGTTGAACTTTGAATCGTTAATGTTATCCTTTGTGATGTTGACTACTAAATAAATAAATCTTTCTACTTTTTGTATGTTGTCTACTGGTCAGTAGAGTTATGTTGATCTGTCTGATCGACTTTGTACTTGGATTTTAGTCTTCTTTTTTTTCGTTTATCAACACACCTATTGGCTTAGCATGTGATTTAAATTCCGTATAAGTATTCCAAAATGCTTTGGTTCTGCTCATGATATTTATGTCATCTGTATATGCTGCCAGTTGGACTGATGTATTGATAAGTGGGTTGTTTTTACGTTCTAATGTTTCTCTTTCTACATATTCCAGTGCTTAATTAAATAATGTTGATGCCAGTCCATTATGCTGCTAATCCATAAATAATTAGTCAATGATTGATCTTACCTGCCTAAATTCTGCCTGATATTTACTGCCTTATGATCTTAACTGTGAGGAGTTGTAATCGATGATTAAGTATAGTGGTAAATATTTTATATCCACAACACAGCAGAAAGATTCCCCTATAGTTTTGACAAAAAAGCTTTTCGCCCTTTTTCTGGATTGTGCAGATGATACTCTTATTTCACTCTTTTGAAATTTTTTCTTGTCTCCATGATATGCCATCATTTAAGTATAATTTTTATTACACAGAAGGTCCTTTCATTATTATGACCTAAAAAGATTATGGTACGTTTGATGCCCAAATGCCTTTTCTATCAGGCCAAAGTGAAATAATACTCCACATCCCTCACTACCCACAAGGTAGTCCTTGCAGTGCCTACTGCAAGGACTACCCTATAAGCGAATGTATTGATGTCCGTATCTCACTACGTATTCAGATTACATATTACCGGGAATGTGTATAATTAGGTATTTATTATAATACCTAGGTAATATATAGAATACCTAAAACGTTAAGATAATGTATGAAATATTATTCATTTTATATTTTGCTTAGGCATTTTGTACAATGCCACATGCGCAGCCGATATTGCGTGTAAAAGACAAGAATAGGCAAGAGTGAGATATGCTAACTTATATTTCAGACTAAAATGTAAGCAAGTAAACATGTAGAAATTTTCATTCAAAATTACATAAAAATTAGAGATGGACCATCACAAAACCAAGTTAAATGTATCTGCTATTGTGAAGCTGCTAACACTTTGTACAGACAATTTTTTTGACAAACTTTGGCTTCATGAACTAGAAGCAATATACAAATGCTTCGTGGAGATAATAAATTCACCGTGGCAAAAAAAAACAATAATTCACTTCCTTTTCTAGATATGTTAATCACAAAAGAGAATACATAATATGCAACCAAATTTTACAAAAAATCAAATTATACCTACACACATTTAAATAACCACTCAAACCCCAACGTAGACATAAAAAAAAAGGAAATATGAAATCTATGATAGAGCCCAAAACATGTGCTCTAATAAAAATGCATTTCGTGAATGAAACCACCTGCTAACAAATATTTTATCAAAAAATGACTACCCACTGTCAATTATAAACAAGGAATTCACAAGAAAACACCTCAAGAGTCCTCTTCTGAGCCTCCAGACACTACACTGTTTACTACTAACTACGCTACTGATGATGGGAACTACTGAAGGTTTATTTCACAGACATATTTCACTGACATGGTGCTTGGGTGAGGATTAGCGCGAAGATTCCTGACTAAGTGTTTCCGATGTTTTATTTTCTCTTTCTTGTTGAGAGGTCTCCATGTCCAAGGTAAATGAATGCAGTCATCTCTTTTATTGAGACAATTCGGCAGTGTTTCAACCTCTATGGCTACTCGGATAATTCATGGTTTATAGAAATGGACGGAGGCTGTGGTTTTAGAGTTTTTTAAAGAAATTTTGTGACCTTATGACGATGGTATTTACCTAGAGCTGAAATTGGATAGAAATTGTGAACAAAAATGGAATGTTCATAAATTCGCGTTCTACGATTGGTTTCAATAATGGGGTCAATAATGGTTCTATGCTATGTTAATGGTATGTCCAGATATGTCAGTTTAAATAAGATATTTATGTATGCAGATGGCACAAACATTGCTACAAGTGCCCAGGAGTTAAGTGTTCAACTGAATGTTATATTATAAGATATTAAAGTGTGGTATAGAGAAAATGCTTTGATTGTTAGTGATAAAAAATGGAACTTAATTACAATCCAAATGGATTGTAATTAATTTTGGAACGTTTTCAGACTTATTAAATATCTTCAGTGAACTTTAGAGTGCTTGTGCTATTAACAGCAAAAACAAACAGTGATTGGGTTTAAATTGTAGATCATCAACTAGCCTATTTGTCCAATACTAAACGTAGGCCTTCTGTATTTGCCGTAAACTGTAGATATCATACTTAAAAGAATTCAATTAAATGGCATAATGCCGATGTAAAACGATAAATATCCGGGAACATTATATCCCTACCCGAAATAATATTTTACATCCACACAGGTATGCGAGGGTTGACAATTATGCCTTATATTGTTCTTCTTTTCAACACGGCTTTGCGAACTATTCTAATCTTTATATTAAGTAAGTGCGTTTACGATTATAATGATATAAGACTAATTAAAACATATTTTAGTTGTCTTATTAAAGAAACTAAACATTTTCGAAAGCTCGATTATTATTAAACAGTAAACATGTAATTAGTAACATGTTTGTATTTAAATCACTAGGCCTCTTCAACCACAACCTAAAGAATTTTATAAGTTTGTAAGCTGTGACCAACCAAAGCATTGACAAACCTTACATAGACACTTTAATTTGTCAGCAAATACTTTTGGTTCATTATATATATATATATATATATATATATATATATATATATATATATATATATATATATATATATATATATATATGTATATATATATAATGAACCAAAAGTATTTGCTGACAAATTAAATATTAAAAAATACCTTTTCAACCAACTATCATAACCACTGTAAATCATATCAATATTTTGGAGTAACACTAACGCCCCATTTCATAATGACAACCTAAATTACACTTTAACCAATGTTCATTTTAGATTAAATTGCATAACTGCACAACGACCTAGTGGATGTCCAAGATGGAATAATTAACAACACTGCACTTGAGACAGTAGACGAGTATGTCTACCCGGGACAATTAATACATAAATATGGCTCTTCCAGAAATCAACAGAAGTATGAATTTTTTTTTTTATTTAAATTTACGTGTCTCGACAACTATGGTCATTGACACGGGAACAAACACAATCGGTATTTACAATATATGATTAAGCTACAGTTTTGGTACTTTTACAAAATTCGTAAATATTTTATATTAAATTATATAATTTAGAGTCTCTTAAAAAAATAATCAAAGAGTTCATTGAACCAGGTGAACTAAGTATATCACTAAGGGTACCACTAATGTTATGCCGTCGTCGGGTGGAGCTGAAAGTACTGCATTCAAGTAGGATATGCTCTATGGAAAGCCGCGTGTTGTTGCAGCGTTCGCAGACTGGTGGATTTCCAGAACTCATGAGGTAACTATGCGTGAGACGAGTGTGTCCTATTCTTATTCGTCTGATTCTGGCTTTGTCTCTTCTTTTTTGTATGGGAATTTGCAGTGGTCGAATTATTGGTTGTATTTGATGTAATTTGGATGTGCTTCTACTCCATTGATCTTGCCAATTTTCCAAGACTGATTGCCTGAAGAGATATTTTAGGTCCTGATGGAGCTGTATCCTTTCGACTGGATGATCAGGGCAATTAGCTTCTTTCGCCGCTTGGTCCGCTTTCTCGTTACCAATAACACATACGTGCGAAGGAACCCAGATTATGGAGACTGAGGTGCCCGAAGTTAACAGCTGATGACAGTGAGCGTGTACCTTATTGACTATTGGGTGTTGTGATCTTAGGGTTTTTAGTGAATGTATCGATGACAGAGAGTCGGTGCATATGGCTATACGTTTGCTGCTTTTTGGTGTGACTTCTAGCGCCTTGTTTATTCCATATAATTCCGCTGTATGTATACTGCAGATAGTAGGGAGGCGAAATGACGCTATTGTTTCATTTGTTGTAGTAACAGCACAGCTTGTACCATGTTCATCTTTACTGGCGTCTGTGTATAAGATTGTATCAATCTTTTCCATGTCAATCATTTTGTTGAACTCTTGTCTAAACATACTAATGGGGGTTTCCTTTTTGTCGTATCTACATAGACTAATGTTAAAACTAGGCTGCTTTCTGGTCCAAGGCGGGGTATGAGGGATACAGATCGGGGTCATATGTGAAAAATCTGTGTTGTTAATTAACTGGTGTAATTTGCAGTCAAATGGGTATACAGACCTAAGTTTTTCTGTTGGCTTTATTACTGTGTGTCTAGCAACAAGCTTGGCAGCTGGATTTGAGGGGTTGGCAGAGACCTTTGCAAAGTAATTCAGAAGTAGTCTTTGTCTCCTATAGGTCAGTGGAGGTTCATAGGCTTCAACATGAATGCTTTCAGATGGGCTAGATCTAAAAGCACCAAGACAAATACGAAGAGATGTGTTCTGAACGACGTTAAGAGAATTTAAGAGAGACTTGCATGCAGACATATAGAGTATGCTACCGTAATCAAGTTTGGACCTAATTAGGGCTTGGTAAATTCTGAGTAATACTTCCTCTTTAGAGCCCCAGTGATAGTGAGCAAGAGATTTAATTATGTTTATTCTTTTTAAACAATTAGCTTTAGTGGTTTGTATATGATTTCTCCAAGACAGTCTTTTATCAAACTGCATACCTAAGATTTTATGGTTATCTACTACACGAAGCGGAGTTCCATGCAGTTGTAAATTAGGTTGAGGAGACCTGTATTTTTTACTAAACTGGATTACTACAGATTTAGGTGGTGAAAATTTGAATCCTGTACTTTCTGACCAATTGGTTATAGACTCTAGGGTGTTTTGTAGTAACGCGCATGTACTGGATGTGGTCCCACATGTGATCCCAACTGGTGCTTTTATCGTAGAGCATATGTCGTTAATACAGATTAAGAATAGTGTGGTGCTAAGTATACAACCTTGAGGTAGTCCATTCTCTACAGCTTGTGGTGCAGACATTTTACCATTTGCAGACACTTGGAACGTTCTATCCGTTAAAAAATTATTAATAAATGTTGTTATATTACCTTCTAATTTGAGGTCACTAAGTTTTGCAAGAATTATTGATTTTGAAGTGGTATCGAAAGCACTCTCTATGTCTAGAAAAACGGCAATTACCTCATTCTTGTTTTGCATGGCGTATGTAATTTCAGACTGAAGTGAAACCAAATTGTCCATAGTGCATCTATTTGATCTAAACTCTGACTGAAATGGATTTAGTAACTTATGTCGTTCTAAATTTAGACGATTATTTATCATTTTTTCTAAGACTTTACATAATGAGCAAGTTAAAGAGATGAGTCGAAATGAACTGGGTAATGCTGAAAGGCAGTCATTCTTTTTAATTGGAATCGTAATGGATTTTCTCCATAGCCTGGGAAACCGTTGATATGTCCATAAAATATTGTACAGATCTAATAATTTTCTTAATGTATCTGAATGTAGTTTTTTAATAAATATTGAGGGGATATCATCTGGTCCGGCAGCAGAATTTTTTAGAGAACTAACAACATCATAGAGTTCGTTCAGAGTAAACGGTAGGTTAAGTGGATTAGGGTTCGATGAGGAGGACTGAGGAGGGAGCTGTTCGTCTCGTGTCAATAAATGGTTAATTCTGTTTTTGGATTTGTCTAAAAAATATTGTGCCAAGGTATCAAAGATTTTCTGGTCGTCTGTAATAATATTATTTTCATGGATAAGAGCGGTATTTTATACGTTGTGTTGCGTCCATTAATTTGTTTTATTTTGTTCCATACTTGCGTTGGAGATGTGTCAGCGGTTATAGTACTGGAGAATTTAATCCAAGATTCTCGTTTACTTTCTTTTATTACTCGTTTAGAGTTGGCCTTTAGTCTCTTGAAATTAATTAAGTCCTTTTCTGATCGTGTTCTGCGATAATTGTTTAAGGCCTTTTTGCTAGCTTTAACTGCTAGCTTGCAAGATAGGTTCCACCATGGATTAATGGAGCACTTTCCTATGTGTTCCTCTGCTGCTTGCAGTATACATCTATTAAATTCCTCAACATCAGTATCAGCATTGTTTTGATAAACAATTTCGTTAACTCGATCCTTAACAGATACGCTGAAAAGCTCCCAATTAGCTTTTGAGATATTCCATTTGCTCTTAACATAAGACGGTTTAGCTTCATTATTAGTGATGAAAATTGGGAAGTGGTTGCTATCATAGAGACTATCAAGCGTGTACAAGGTAAGAAGAGAAGCTGTTTTGGGATCACTAATGCTCAGGTCAATTGAAGAGAAGGAGCCAGACTGTATGTGAAAATACGTGCTACTTCCTGTGTTTAAAAGACTAACATCATGATTAATGATAATATCCTCAATAATCTTACCTCTACCAAACGTATTTCTGGATCCCCATATAACACTATGAGCATTAAAATCTCCAACAAGAATAAATGGAGCTGGAAGTTGGTTAATGAGATTTAAAAGTTCAGCACTGACAAGATTATAGTTAGGAGGAATGTAAACATTGCAAATGACAATTTTGTTAGGGCACCATGCAGTTACTGCTACAGCTTCCAGCGTTGTATTTAACAAAAATTCTCGGTGAAAGACATCATTTGAGATAAAAATGGAGGATCCACCGCTGGCCCTTAAATGCGTTGTCCTAACAAAATTATAGCTAGAATAGTTTCTAAGATACGGATTGTGTGTTGTGTTAAAGTTGGTCTCTTGTAAGCAGAGAAAATCAGGGACGTGATCTGAGATTAACTGTTGTAATCGTTCAAGACGGGGGAAAAACCCGTCACAATTCCACTGAATTAATGTGAATAAAATTACAGATTATTGTAAAGACTTTTGAGACTGTTGAGATGCGTCTGAGTTGCTGTCATCATCGCTTACGTCATAGGATATATCAATACTAGATACTGTTACGATAAATATCCTGGCCTAAAAATAACTGTAAAATATATGATGACTAATTCTAATATGTTTTAGATTTTACGAGAGGCTTCTATTTTACCTGAACGACCTTTCAGAAAAAGGTCGAACCGATGCGAGGGAAATCCAGTTTGCCTTTACCGTTTCGCCGTCGTCTACTCAAGAAAGTTTTAGACTTTTCGAGATAACGGCACTGGCATATATTAACAGGACATTTTATTTGAAAGGAACAGTTAATAAAGATGATTCGCGCCCGCGATATAAATGTTACGTTCGCTTTTTAATAAATTATGTATATTTAGTGATAAATAAATTAATATCAGTTATTGTGCTTTTTAATAAATTTAGATAAGAACCTTTTGATAAAGACATTATGATAAAAAGACATAACAATTAATAAATTCACAACAATACACTTTCGGCGTCATCAGGTTCCAGTTGGAGTTTAATTTTTTTATTTATGCGTGTTATACGATATTTAATTGCCCGTTCTTGGAGAGATGAGTACAGAAATTGTAAATTGAGGATCAAAGATTTAATATGGGTCGTGAATTTCAATGCTTCGGTGTAAGGATCGTTATTTCCAAAGGTGTTTTCAAGGAAAGCTATCAAATTATCTTGAGGAAGTATGAATGCTTCTGGTGATTTATTGTAGGCTTTTTTTATATCCTCTTTAGTTTGTTCAGTTAGTCCGGTTTCTATTGGTGGGTTTGTCCTTCGTTTCTTTCTTTTTTGCTTAATGGTTTTATCCTGCTGTATATGGCTGGCAGGTGAAATGGGTGGAGGCATGCTAACAGTGTCATCTAGGGAACTGTTATCATTCGTGACCGTCGATACTTTTGAGCGACCTCGTTTAAGGGCTGGATTTAATGCGGTAGTTGTGTCCAGTTGTGCAGTATCTGTAATAGGGGTCGCGCTGGAGGTGTCTGTCGACTGTGTGTTATTTAGTAAAGGGGTTGTGTTCGTGGATAATTCGGGATTTGAATTGGGAGTTTGGGTCACATTAACAGTTGGAGGATTAGGGCACTTAGAAGCAATGTGTCCTGGTTGTTTACAGATAAAACACTCCATTTTATCTGTAGATAAGAAGATTCTGTTGTCAATACCTTCAAAAGGTATTACAATTGACGTTTGTAATTCAAAATTATCTGTATTGGAAAAAACATATACTTGGCGTCTAAAGCTAAGGATGTGAGAGTACTCATCACCTGGGATACCAGCTCTTAAAAAGGAAACCGGGGAGGCTAACTCAAGCCCAAGATTTTTGATGGCAGATTCTACTAAATCGTGCGGAACGGTTGGGGAAATATTTGATATGACAATTCTTTTTGTAGGGGAAACCAGTCTGCGAATATTTAGGGTAATGTTCCCTATCTGAATATTTGGATGGAATGTCAATAACTGTTCGACTAAATTGGAATTGGTAAGATAAATACATATCCTATTATGGGATATCCTAGAAGCAAAAGAAATTTGTTTGGGACCGATAATATCGCCTATAGCTCTAACATAGTCATGTAATTTAAGGTTTTGATCAGCATGTAATACTACCGCTTGGTTGTGTTTTGGAAACGAAGGTTTAACTATGGATGTTACTATGGATGCATACGAATTTGTTTGTCTAGAAGTTGCATTATCTGTAGTTTGAGACATATTTGAAGCTGAACTGTTTTGCACGTTACTGCCCATGTAGTCAGAAGCAGAAACAATATTATGAAATATTATTATTTGTTTAGTTTAGAGTGTTGTTGATATTTAAACATTTTGCCGGCACCACAGGTAGCCGGCTATCACTTTTCGATGTTTATGCTAGTCCATTAATATTGATGTTTCTAATTAATGTAAAAAGCAAAAAACTGGATCTAATTATAGATCCGAATAAACTAAACAAATCTAATTTAAAATGTTCAAATACGTACGTTATAATTACTGTTATCACTTACTGGTAAACTCGTATTTCACTGCTATTAATAAACACAGCAGCAATCGTCGATGTTTACACGTCGAGGTACAATCAAAAACTCAGTATGAAATTAGCTGGGGCATCTTTTGGTAGAAATGCAGTTATATTAAAATCAAAGATGCCATTCCACCTGAAGAAAAAAGCATTATATCAGTGTATACTACCAATCATGACATACCGCTGCAAAATTAGACTAGAGAAAGAGATAATATCAAAACTCAAATTCACTTAAAGGGCAATGGAGCGATGCATGCTGGGTATAACAAACAGAGATCGAAAAAGAATAGAATAGACAAAAACCAAGGTTATTAATGTAATACATAAAATTAAATGTTTAAAATGGCAGTGGAAGGGTTATTTAGTGAAAAGAACTGACAATAGATGGTACACTAGAATTACACTGTGGTATCCAAAAGACATCAAGAGACGAAGAAGACGTCCAAATTTAAGATGGGGCTATGACATAAAGGAAACAAGCCGGTACAATATGGCACAAAAAAGCGAATTTTAGACAATCGTGGGCAGATATGAAGAATGAATATGTAAGGGAAGCTACACCATAATCGGTAGAATATGCTGAGAATGATGATGATGATGATGATGATGGTTATATATATATATATATATATATATATATATATATATATATATATATATATATATATATATATATATATATATATATATATATATATATATATTCAATTTTGTGCCCTATACTTCTGTTTTAATATGTTACCCATATAGAATATTCTTCTCAGTGTATTTATACAAATAGTTACTCTGTGACACAGGGATTCTAGAAATACCTATTTCGGAATGTACAGTCAGATAATTTGTATGTTCAATTTTACTGGATTGTGGAGTATTTGGTCGTATTTTATGTAATTTGTTTGTTATGTACCCGTTGTACCTGGCAACAAGTTAAATAATCGTGAAAATTATAACAATAAATGTATCTACTTGTTTAGTAGAACAATACCGTAACTAATAGCTACTAACATATATGTATATTTTATATAAGTATATATATATATATATATATATATATATATATATATATTATTTTAGTAGATTTTCTTGGACTGGACTTAGGTTTATAAAAACGATGGTCATGATACTAAGACATTTTTATTTACTTTTTTCTACGTTTCGGCAGGAACTCAACGCCTTTTTCAAGAAATAATATTGACTAAAAAAACATTATATTAAAGACATTTGGTTAAAAAGATAAAGTTTTGACTTGCCAAGTATGTAAAAGTTCGTTGCTAACAACTATACATTAAACTCCACAAGGAATCTACGTTCCTGTATTTGGCTGTATACCATATATTAAAAAATTTATTAAAATCCTTTGTAAAAGGTATATAATTAAAAACCCAAACGGGCTGTGTTAGACAGAACGTTTTCGGAATACATCATTCCATCATCGGTGTCTAGGAGTACATGAATGTAGCCACTAAATATATGGGTAAAAACCCGTTAACAAATAATTAGTTACATTTGTTCGACATTATATCTTATAAATACTTATGATGTATAAGTTACCGTTGGATTAGGTCATGGCGTAAATTCGCCAATGGCAATTCGTTTCAAGGCACGTAACTTTAAAAAATTGCTTGTATCCACATTTTTTCTAATAACTAACTCGGATTTTATCATAGAGTATCGTGACCACATTGTAGAAGATTTCCATTTATTTTCATTTTTCATTATATTAAAATATGCCAGTAAAACGTCATCGGTAACTTGCCGTACTCCTCTTGTATCGCACCACTCTTGGAAGTGCTTGTACGCTAACCGAGACTTTATTCCGGACTTGGAGGGCCCCAAACGTGCTACTGCATAATTAGCCGCGGACTCAATTTCGTTTAGGTTTTCCATTTTCGCACTAAATTTGCGCTTGCGGTTGCAACAACAATAAGCTGTCTTTAATAATTGCAAACAACTGTCAAACAACTGTAACCAAGGAGACGCAAATCCCACCGACGACTTAATTATTTTAATTTCTAACATCTAGACGACTTTGATAGTTGTCACAGTTAATTTCGAGTAAAAATAGCGTATGAATTGTACTATTTATGGTTGAAAATTGCTACGTTTGAAGCAAAAATAGTATACTTTATTCCGCAAAGAAGCGACTTTTCTTGACTTGCCCTCTATTACGCGCCTCACTTCGTTCGGCGCGTAATATCGGGCGCGTCAAGAAAAGTCATGCTTCTCCGCCTCATAAAGTAATATACTATTATTAGCACTTTTTATGTAGAATGAACCGTTGTCTCAGAAACAACGCTTAAAACGAGCGATGATTTTGAATGTAAGTTACGCGCACGAAATCAATTTTTAAATAAAATTTGTATTTACTCAACGGTAAAAATTTGATATCTTTTGATCAGAGTGTCCTATCGACAAAAATTAATATGCGTTTAAAGTTAATGAGCGCAGCTTGTTTACACAACTTTTGTATTTTGCGGTAAATAAAGTCGGTTTTTTAAAGGTGTTAACTGAATAAATGTTAATATAATATGTCAACAATGTCACCTCAGAAGTGGAGATAACAAATGTTAACTCAGAAATTATGCCCACAATAAGCCGCGAAGAAATAGAAAGGGCAGTAAAAGGAATAAAACGGAATAAAGCTCCTGGAATCGAAGGAATCCTAGCAGAAATGCTGAAGGAAGGCGAAAAAGAAGCCATCACATATCTAAAAATACTATTTAACCAATGTCTATCCGAACAATGGAACACTACTTAAACAATACTAATACACAAAAAGGGAGACACCACAGACCTTAAAAATTATCGACCAATTTTACTTCTTTTACAACTTTACAAAACCTTTACACAAAGATTATTACAAACAGGTTAACAATTAAATTTCACGGATATGAACCAGTAGAACAAGCCGCATTTAGAAAAGTGTACAGCAGTTGAAATCATCTATATACTTTAAAAATCCTAATAGAAAAGACTAACGAATATAATCTCCCATTATGTCTGGCTTTTATAGATTATAAAAAAGCTTTGGATAGTGTAGAACTGTGGGCAATAGAAGAAGCATTAGTCAACAACCTGATCGACTCCATGTACAGAATATTAATACATAATATTTACGAACAAGCTGAAATGATAGTGACGTTGGGTAATGAAATCGAAACAAGACCAGTAAAAATCAATCGACGCGTAACACACAATATCTCCAAAATTATTTGCAGCTGCTCTAGAAGATATCTTTAAGTCAATAAACTGGAAAAATAAGGGAATCCCTATTAACGGAGGCTACTTAAATCATCTTAGATACGCAGATGAAGTAGTACTAAAAGCTGACACGTAGGGGGACTAAAAATGAATGTCAGCAAAACTAAATTAATGTCAAACAAAGATGCCAAACGTATTATACACAGCCAAGGGACAGAGATAGAAAACGTAGATGAATATACGTATCTGGATCAAAACGTCAAGGTAAGCAAAGAAAATCACACTACTGAAATAACCAGACATGTAAAAATGGGATGGGTAGCATTCGGAATACTCTCATATGTACCTAAAATTAAAAATATGCCTCAAAGACTGCGAGCCAAAATGTTTAATTTATGTATCCAACCTGTAGTTACATATGGAGCTCAAACCTGGACAGTCACTAAAATAAACATGGAGAAGATCAAAACAACCCAGTGAGCTGTGAAACGACAGACGCTGGGTATCTCACTCAACGACAATAAAACTAATGAAGACATTCGTAATAGAATAAAAGTAAAAGATGCTGTCAAATAGGCAGCTAAACTAAAATGGAAATGGGTTGGATATAACGAACGTCTTAAGGATGGCCGATGGAATAAAAAAATCGGTAATTGGCGGTCATATGAAGCCAAAAGACCATGAGAAAGACCGCAAATGCGCTGGAGCGACGATAATAAATGAACTGCAGAACCAATGTGGAAACGTCTCACAAACAACAGAAATAAATCTCGAGAATTAGGAGAGGTCTATATTCGCCAATCCGAATAGAGAAAAGGGCTTAAAAAATATACTAATACGAACTAAAAAATTTATTGTTTTTATTGAAATGTAATATAATTTCTATTATTTGAGACTAATCTTCAAAACTTATGACATGAAATTTCGATTTTAAATTTTACCAACAAATTTTAGGCATTTGAAATATGTCCAAGAAACTCATAAGTTAAACTTTTAGAGTACAAATGATACGTCTCACATTTATTGCCAAAACTAGAAACCAAAATTTTATGCTATGGTTTTTAAAGACAAGAACCTGAGAATAGAAATTCCGTAGTGAATAATCAATAATAGTGATACATTTTTTGAACCTCATGAGAATCATAAAAAATTTCAAAAACAGCGCAACGTTTATTAATTTAACATTTTTATAGAAACTAACTTTATTTGCGGCAAATCATCTTAACCTCATGAGAATCATAAAAATTTCAAAAACCGCGCAACGTTTATTAATTTAACATTTTTATAGAAACTGACTATTTGCGGCAAAATACAAAAAGTGCATACAAAATCTACACTCTTCACCGCATTTTGAATTTTGTCGATGGGACACTGTGATCTAAAGATATCGAATTTTTCCTGTCGAGTTGATACAAGTTTTATTTAAAATTGATTTCACGCGCTTAACTGACATTCAAAATCACCGGTAGCTTTAATCTTTGTTTCTGAGAGAACTTCTAGGTCTCTGAGTTCATTCTACGCAAAAGTGGTATGAAGTATTTTTGTTTTAAATTATCATCATCATCATATGTAACGATAAGACTACCAAAGAGAATTGAAGTACTATTGTAAAAATAATACCTCAGTCAACTATGGGAGCTTATCGTCTATACCTTGCCTAGCTCAGTATCTCAAGGGTGAGTTCGTCTTGTCTTAAACTAGGAATTGAACCTGAGTTCTCAGTTGATAGCAAATAAGACAAATTTTAACCAAACATATTTATTTAAAAGAATAAAAAAAACAATAATTAACCCTGCCAAAGCTTAACAGTTAATAAGTGCTACTTATTGCTTCGATGGGCTGCTTGTGTGTTCTAGCTGTTGGGTCCTCCAATTAGAATTTGTGGCTTCTGGAGAGCTGCAGTCACACGTGGCTGTATGTCCTGACCAATTGTTGAAATCCAAATTAGGTGGTTGATATAAAGCCAATAAAACCAATAAAGTTTTGATATGTCCAATAAAATGTCCAATAAACCAATAAAATTTTGATATGTCCAATAAAATGTCCAATAAACCAATAAACTAAAAGGAACAACTTGCATTAGAAACACATCAAAAAGAAAGGTGGAACTTCCTTGCCATCTTACAAAATTACACTTAAACAAATAGCGTATGGCAAGGATAAAATGAAATATGAATGTTACTACTTAGTTAAATTATGTTAAAGAGTCCTAATGCATATATAAAAAAAAATGTGCTTTCGAAAGACAGTAAGGTTACATTGGAAATGCGGTCAGAATTATAGAATAAATATCACAATAAAAGTACTTACCCCAAGAGAATTTGTAGACTATAAAAATGAGTCTTATAATAATTTTTGCCTTCTTTTATAAATTTCAAAAAGAGGCAAAAAATAATCCCACTACAGAAAAGTTGTTTTGACAGAAAGTGGGAGACTGAATGAAGTTGGCACAGATGTCATAGGATGTTGCTATAGATATCATGAAACTAGCTTGTCTGTCAACACGAAACAGAATAGTCTGCCGAACAAAAAGAGAGAGGGCGAATATTTATTCTACGGGACAGAAAGAGAGAGAAAATAAAGACAGAGGAAGAAAAGAAAAAATATAGGGCGTTTTAGAAGAATCTGAGGGATAAAGTTATAAACTCTTTTGCATATTTTTTTGAGGTCTCATTATTGACATTCTCAGCAAAATTCAGTCTAAATATCTAGGCATCACATTATCCAGCTAAGGAAAGCTTGAAACTGAAGTACAAGGTCAATAGAATAGAGCAAACAGAGACGCAGGTTACCCAAATAAAACAATATGGAGAAATAAAAGTATAAGGAAAGCAATGAAAGGCAGAATTTACAAGACAAGCATCAGGCCAATAATGACATACGCGAAAGAAACACGACCTGGCACAGAGAGGACAAAAAGGATCTTAGAAACAGCAGACATGACAACACCTAAAAAAATTTAGTTTAAGACACTATAGGACAGAGGTAAAAGTACAGATATACGACGTAGATGCAAGGTAAAAAACGTCAAGAACTGGATACGAAATAGAGGAGTAGAATGGAACGATCATATAAGCCGAATGACAACAAATAGAGTACTAAAGACGGCAAGAGATGGTTTCCTAATAGAAAGACAATCAGTAGGAAGACCATGAAAATGATGGAACGAAAAC
Source organism: Diabrotica undecimpunctata (assembly GCF_040954645.1). NCBI lineage: Eukaryota > Metazoa > Arthropoda > Insecta > Coleoptera > Chrysomelidae > Diabrotica > Diabrotica undecimpunctata. The sequence continues at coordinate 102,182,027 of NC_092804.1, read as the reverse complement.
TTACTGGAGGCACACTAAAAAACAGACAGAATCATGTCTACATAAAAAGAAGAAAAAAAAAGCAAAATTCAACTTGTTTCTATGTTTTTTAGATGTTCAGTTGTATTTTTGTCTCTGACGACTTAGTATAAACTATTTAAATAAAAATTAAATGGAGCAGTAAAGTTATTTAAAAACAAGCTTTGATCACAGCCCTATTTAGTACTGGACGACAGTACTGCATAGGTATTAGAGGAATATGCGTAAATCAAAAATGGAAAGGATCATTAGCATACTGATCCCACCAATATTTACAGAAGGTTAACAGAATAACAAGCAAGGCAAAAAATTGAAGCAGTGCACAAAAAGAATGAAGAAGATATCAGATACAACTCAGATAAACGAAGAGACATAACAGGTAAAACATTCTTTGTTACCCACTTGTATTTACTATTATTTTGGTTTGATTTTTTTCCTCTTCTAAGTTGGTGCATTTAGTTTTATTCTGAAGTGTCTTTTATACAAACAAGATTTTCAAGTTTAAATAATTAGACATAATAGTAAGGCAATAAATAACTTCCAATAATTATTTTTTTCAACGTACCTATTAGCCTTTTTTTCAATTTTTTATAATACAAACAAAACTATCGATATCGATATATCAACTGACGCCTAATTTTCATAAAATTTAATCAAATCTGCTTTGAAGCATAATAGAAAACAAATTACTAAAATTATTTTAGTAGTCGTGGCTAAACGTTAACCAATATTCACTTCGTGTTGCTGGAATATTAATTTATATAAAGTATACACATGACCAGATCGTAGAGTGGCCCTAATAGAATATTATTTGGTTGAGTGCATTTTCTGGTCGTATTAATAAACACCGATACCTATTTTATTAAAAGTGCCATATATATACATATTGGAGAGCTGTTTTTAGGTCGTTAGTAGTTTGACATTTAATTTTAAAGGTATAACGACTTAATTAATTTCGACTTGTTTTTATTTCTTTTATTTTGTTGAAAAATTTTCCTCTTTCATATTTACGCTGTTGTTTCCGTTTTCTCTCTTAACTTCGCCGATACTTTTTTTTGTAGATTCATTTAATGCCATCTTCATTTGTTTTTATTAAGCTTCTGTAGTCTCTTTCTTTGTGTGTACGTTGAGTTTTTTAAAAACGTCGTCAAGTTAATTGGTTTGATTATATATAGTATCTTTTATATAGTATAGTATAAATAATATTTTCTAAGCCTATATGTTATTCTCTTTTCTCTAAAAGCTAGTGCGGATAGAGACATAATTATTTGTTATTATGGCGAATAGTCTTACTCTTAAGTTTATTTTGACTTATTTCATTGTGTAAACAAGGATTTCCAAATATTATTACAAGATCATCTTCTCTAACAAGTTAGCCTTTTTTTTTCGTCTTTATAGAGGGGGGGTCTGGAATCTTCAAAAGACATCTCAGTCCAGGGCGCCGCCTGACTAACTTTAGTGCAGGATTCGTTCTTCGTACTCCCGGCGATAGTTCCCGAGGTACTTTAAAATGCCCTCTCGTCGCCGAGTCTACGCCGAACGCCTACCTGCTAAACCAGACCCTCCTCTGTCATCCAGCGATCCGGAAGCGGAATGGCCGCTGTAAGGCAGGCATCACTTCCGAATCACTACCTTTATTCATTCATTCTCCATTCATACACATCCACACTCTATTCATCAGCAAGGAGGTTCCCTGTCTCGTTCCAGGTAGCGCGTAGAAGACACTCATCGCTCCTAGTTCGGCATTATTTCCAGATGGGCATTTCCTCCTTCCCCACAGTCTGACTCACGCATTCCAACTCACACAGTGTGACCCACTTTTCTAGCTTCACCTTTCAGCATCATTCACTCTTACCTTTAGCGTTGGTTTAGCAGTCTTTCTTCCTCTTCCTTTTTCTTGATTACTGCACGGATATAGCTGTGTATATTAGTCCAAACTAATTTATTTTCAATCATTCTCTCAATCATTTCTCTCACTGTAACAAAATTCACACCTGTCTCTCTCTCCATTCTGTTCCTTTCCACTATCCATCTGCTGCAATCTAACATCGTATGTGTCACAGTGTCCGAGTATCCACAGTATAGGCATTCATCTGTATCAGCCTTTCCGATCCTATAGAGGTAGGCCCTAAAACACCCGTGTCCTGTGAGCACCTGCGTCAGGAAATAATCCAGTCGCCTGTGGCCACAGTCCACCCAATCTCTTATGTTTGGGATCAGCATTTTCGTCCACTGTGCCACATCTTCCGTGTTCTTCCATTCTTCTTGCCATCTTTCAACTGACCTTTCCCTTTCCTGTCTTTTCTCGGCCACAGTAAGGTTTGGACCTCTTCTCTCATAAAGCTCTTTTCTTTCCACCGCCAAAACATGCAACGGAACACATCCAGTGATGGTCCATAAGGCTGCCGCAGACACAGTCCTGTAGGCGCATGCCACTCGCAACAGACTTGTTCTGTCTACTCGTGTCATGAGACTCCTACAGGCAGTTATCTCTATGGCCTCGCTCCAGACTGGTGCCGCGTAGAGGACGATCGATTGTACAACACCGTGTAAGACCCTCCTCCTTTCGGATTTGGGACCTCCAATGTTCGGCATCACCCTCCCCAACGCAGCCGTACTATTCGCAGCCTTCCGGACCACCTCCCGCACGTGCTCTCCCCATTTTCCATTCTGGTGCAATGTCACTCCTAGATACTTTACATGTTTCTTAGGTGTTAGACATGCTCCCGCACATTTTAATTCAATATTTTGCCTATTCCTTGTCCCCTTCAGAATGATGGCTTCGGTTTTCTCTGTCGCAAGTTTCAGTCCGTGCTGCGTCATCCATTTCTTTACGACGCCGCCTGCGGTTCTAACACGGTATTTGAGATCTGGCTCATCCCGAGCCACTACCAGTACAGCGAGGTCATCCGCGAATGCGAAGGGGATTGTACCCTCTCCGTATTCACAGTGCATAACCCCGTCATATGCCAGATTCTATAGCGTCGGGCCCAAGACAGATCCCTGGGGTACCCCGGCCGTCACGTCCACGATCGTGCCCTTTTCCACCATAATCCTTCTCTCGGACAGATACTCCGCCACCACATTCATCAGGTAACCAGGACATTCTCTCTCCTCCATTGCCTTCATTACCTCGTTCCACTGCAACGTATTGAATGCATTCTTAACATCAAACAACAGCAGAGCCGCCCAGCGATGTTCATCCCCTCTGTTGCGCAATGCTTCGAGTACACTCATGATTGCATCAATCGTGCTTTTCCCTTTACAAAAACCAAATTGCCTCCTTGATAAACTATCTGACCTCTCAATCATGTCGTCTATGCGTACTCGCAGCATCCTTTCATACAGCTTACTGATGCATGGAAGCAGACAGATGGGGCGATACTTTTCCCTAGCTTTGGGAAGCAGTATTAACCTCGATGTCCTCCAAGGCTCAGGAAAAGTTTGTGCTTCCAGCAGTGCATTCATATGTTCCAGAAGCCACGCAGGTTCCACCCGTCCTAGACCATTCACCGCCTCAGGTGGTATCTGATCTAGTCCTGGGGACCTACGAGTCTTCAGTGAACCCAATGCCTCGATAAGTTCATCCATGGTAAAGGGTACAGCTCGCTCAGCTCCTTCGTCCCTCCATACACCATGACATCTGCCGTCCGGAAAGAGCTCTCTTGTTACCTCAAGCTTCTTATCCATAGGCATTTCGTAAGGAGAATACGCATGGAACTTATTCATGACGATCTTGTACCCCTGACCCCAGATGTCCTCATCCAGCTGTTCACACAACTCTTTCCAGTGCCTTCTTTTTTCTGTACGGATTTTCCTGTACAGTTCCCTCTTCCTTGCGCGGTACTCTTCCTCGATCTCCTCGATGATCTCAGGGTTGATTCCTGCTCTACCTCTTGCTCTTGTTAACCTTCTTCTCATCGCTATACACACATTTCTTAGTGCCTCGATGTCCGCATTCCACCAATATGGCATCCTGTTGACATCTTGGCGACCAATCTTGCTTCCCTCCATCGCTTCTTTAATGACTCTCTCCAGGCTTTCCACTGTCGGTGATTGACCCTGCATTATGCTCACTCTCCATTTAATTAGTTCCTCGTATACTTTCCAGTCATTCCCATCGCCGCATCTGCCCATCGACGTCCCGGATGCACGGACCGTGTTAGTGGTCCCCTTTCCAGTTATCGAGAACTCAATGTATTGATGTTCAGTTCCAGTGTAGTCTGGCAAAACCTTCCAACCTACTGCTTTCGCCGCTATTTCTTGTGTCGCCATGGTCACGTCGATGTACGTACCTGTACCTCTCCTAACAAACGTAGGTTCCAGACCTGTGTTCAAAACCACTAGGTCTAGAGCACCCACCCAGTCAGTTAGTATCTTGCCGCGAGCATCGGTGATGGGAGATCCCCAGTCCGCTGCTTTTGCGTTAAAATCTCCCAGCACTACGTATTCTCCTCCTGTGTTTCCCACTTCCTGCATGATCTCGTCTATCTTCATCTCGTACTCGCCCACCGTCACGTTTGGAGAAATATAACAGCAGACCAGTCGCACCCCCTCCATCCGAACAATCACATATCCTTCTTTCGGCTTAATTTCATACACTCGCAGTTTCCTATTGTAGATTCGTACAGCAGCTCTCCCGGTCGTATCTACAAACCATCCTCTTCTTTTCACCGCTGTTGGATTTGGTTCCGCCGTCACCAGCACATCGATGTTCTTTTCTACTGCGGCAGTCTCAGCAAGATCATGTGCTAGTCTTGCCGTTCTTACATTAGTTTGGAGCACTCTCAGCTCTCGAGTCATGTTTTCTTTGTTTGCCATTTCTAAACCTTGGATTTCTTTCGCGCACTCTTTTACACTCTCATACTCTTGGGACTAGTCCTCAGTTATTTCTATTTTCAACCAGTCGGTTGAACTTCGGGCATATTCTTGAATTTGCCACATGCCCATTCACGTCGCAGTTGAGGCATCTGGTTGTTTCTTCCTTGCATTCCAGCGCTATGTGACCCTCTTTGCCACATCGGAAGCAACATCCTCTTCTGTTCTGCCCCTTGCAGTGCCATTGTTTGTGTCCAAAGGCAAGACATCTCAAGCATCTCGGTATTTCTAACCTTGATTTTATCACTCGGCAGGATGTGTAGTCTACTTTTATTCTTTTCATTTGCAAGATCTTTTCGGCAACATCTTCATCCATATCGATCACGGCACTCATCATCCCTCTTACTGCGCCTCGTGTCTCGGTCCAAATTTTTATAATGTCACAGACCCGCTCTTTTTCAGCTGCTTCCTCTGTGGCCTTTTGGATCTCTTCCTTTGTTGTATTGGGTGGGATTTCCTGTATTAAGAGTCTTTTCTTCACGATGCCTCCTTTTGCCACTGCTCTCGACACGCATGTATTATCAGAGAGAAGTTTCTTCACTTCCTCTGCCTTTTCCCGTCCTCCGACCAACTCCAGTGATATTCCTTGGTCTCTAGTCTGTCTGATCCTTTTAATGTCAATGTCCTTTCTTCCTGTCAGCTTGTTTTTTACCTCTGTCATTAAATCCACAAAGGATTTTTCTTTGGTTTTATTGATGATTACGACTCCATTTTGTTCTTTGGACTTGGTGTTGATATTGGTCCACCTTCTTGTTGTTTTTTTACCTAGGAGCTTGATCGTTACATCTCTTCCTCTTACAGCCCATTCCATAATTTTTCTCGATGTCTCAACTCCCAGTGCTGCCGGTGTGTGGATTCCCAGGTTTTCTCTTCCCAGCTCCTCCATCTTCTGTACCAGTTTCCTGCATGTTTTCAGGAACTTCACCGGCACAGGTTCTTCCTTTTTATTTGGGATAAGTTTAAATCCATACTTCTCCTTGTGAATCCACGTTCCATCTTTATGAACAGACATCGTGACTTTCGTAGTTCCCAGGCCGCCCTCCTCATCCACCTCCGCTGGAGCACCTGGTAGCTGCGGAAATATAGCTTTGGCCTTTTCCATGGCGTTGGTGTCCTCGTCATTGTTGGTGACAAAGACTGCCACGTCTCCTGTTAATTCTGAGATGTTACCTTCTTTCACTATAGTCCTAGTGAAGACCGCCTCTGGCCAGTCTTCATTTAGAAATTCTATTGTTTCCTTCTCTTCCTTACATGTTGTCATCTTATTTGTGATAGCGTCTACCCTTCGTTTAATGGCTTCTGGATTCTCTAGATCCACTTGAACCCCCATTGTCGCCAACTTCTTAACTTTCAAGGGTTCCATGTTGATCTGCACGCCTCTGGATGTCATGCATACAGACTTGTTTGGAGTCTCTTCTTCATTATTTTCCTCCACTTCCTCGATATAATCGAGCATCCGATTTTTCAAGATGTCGACCTCCCTCTTTATGGATAGCCTTGTATTTGGCACCTTTCTCATAAGTTTCCCGAGTTCCGCTACGCTGTCCTGGAGACGCTCCAACTTTGATCTAGTTTTGTAGTTCAGTGGCTTCCCCTCTTCCTCTAAACTGGACGTTTCTGTCCTGTTGCTTGGTTTTCTTTTTCTTAACCTTTCTTTCGTTTTCTTTCCTTAAAATCTCCTCCCTCATTTTATTTTTTTCTTCCTTCTGCCTGTTTTCCACTTTCTCTTTTTCTCCTCCCTTTATTTCTTCCTCTCTCTTGGTTTGCTGATTTTCCCTTTCTTCCCTATCCTTCCCTCTATTTCTGTTTGTTTTATTTCTATCTACAATTTCTTCCACTTCTCTTCTCCAGTTTTTCTTCCCTTGAGTTTCATCCCTTTCTTTCACTCCTCCTCTTCTACTTTCTTCTTCATCTCCACTGTTCCCTTTTCCGTCTCTTTTATTTTTCTTTTTCTTTCTCATCTTTCTTCCCACGAGTTGGGTCGTGCTGATCGGTCCAGTGGGGCAGTGCGCCCTTACCCCACCAAGGCTGTTTTCCCCTCAGGTTCGCCACCTCCCTTGGGCATCTCTTGTAACCCACTTTATTACCCCTGGGCCATGCACCTCTTTGGCACGATGGTGTTACACCTTGAGGTTAGGGAGGCGGTATATTAGGATTATGCATAGCCGCCTGCCCTATGCATATCCGTTTGTATGGATGTTAAGAATCTAAATTAATAAAAGTGTTATTGACTTGAAATTTGGTGGATGGCCGGAGATGAGCCACGGTGACCAATCCAGGCTCATCTGCGCTCATCCTACTGTAGGATGGGTTTTATTATATAGGAAGAAATGAAGATTTTTATTAAAGAAATGTGTTTGGATAATTTGGAAAAAAATGTAGTGTCTTGTGCACCCGGTACACAGACGCTGGACGTTAGTTGGATTGTACTTAGCTTTATCGGTCGTGCTCCCCGGGATATATCCCACAATAGAGGGACCAAGACTGATGATTAGCCTTTTCTACCACGGCGAGGTTATTTTATAGCCCAAGATGATTATCTTATTTTGACCTAATTTTCTCGCTACCATTGCTTCTTGGATTTCAACACTTCAAACTTCTATTTGGAAATCTTCGTTTTATTTTTCTAACTATCTGTTAATCCCTGGAGATGTCGATACTACCAAATAAGCTTAACAATGTTGTCAATAGCCTTTTGAGGACCATCTACTTTGAGTAGTTTTTCTTTATCATACGGACTAGAAAATACTCTTACAAGTCTGGTTTTATTCTGGACTTCTTTCAGGATCTTGGCCAGTATGGCATATAATAGTTCGTTTGCAAAGGGTCCATATAAGCCTGCATATAAGCATATCGATTTGCATTGGTATACCTGTAGGATATCCGGGCAAATCACTAAATTTAGTAAATCCTTTACCATGTATTGTTTTTTATGGGGGATTTGGTTTATTATTGCATTCACTACAATGAGTACCACGTTTTCTGATAAAACTATATCATATGTATACATTTTTACACCTAGACTGTAATTTCTTCCCTGAATATTCCTGAAAGAAGTGAATTGTATGCAATGCAGCCACTTCGATGTCGAATGGAAAAACGCCAGGATATGGAGGTATAATTTATCTACCTGGGTATGCAAGACCTAGACAATCGCCTTGTTGTTCTATGAATCGGGGCTTAAATGGACAGCAGTCTGTATGTACATTGATCTGTTTTTGAAAACAACGAATCGTCTTTGGGTGATGAGTTTTTAGCCATCGTAGGTTCGTAGTCGTAGGGATCTCTATACATTGTTTTATCGGATTTTGGTGTATATTTGCTAATTTTAAAACCTTTACCAGCCTTCTTGTATCTATACAAAGATTTTCTTTCTTTGATGTTAACTAATAGACTTTTCGTTTAGGTTCATTTGGAAATGCGTCACTATAAGCTTGCCAAAATAGGACATCCTGGTGTAGACATCTATTGGGAGATGTTATATAAATTTGCCTCTTAAAAATTGTGTCGTGAGAACATTTTCTTCATCTTCAGCTTACTCAGGATACAGAGAAAACAGGCAGAAAAGAGACTTTCCATTTTTTATAATGGTAAATTTTGGGCAATTAGATGATTAAAATCAGTTTCCCATACATGGAGGGGGGCATTATCTAAAAAATTGAATTTTACACATTTTTCATCAAAATTATCATCATTGTTGTTGTATTTTGGATCAAAAGTCGTATTATCCATAAAAACTGTAACAAAATGAGATTTTCTGTTGCTATTTTATCCATTTCCTTAACCAAATTTCAAATTTTAATATATATGAGATCTTAACGGAATTTTTCATATATTGTCATTTTGACAGTTTTGTTATATAAATAATCAACTGGATGCATTTTCATGAAAAAGGTACTTGGGGGCACCGTAAACAAACCCACAAACTGGCACATATACAAAACGTGATTAAAATGTTCATAAGTAATTGTCAAAAACACTATAATCCCGGTTCTTATCTTACCGTTGATAATTAGTGTCATTGCGTGATATGCTTTCGATGTGGAAATAATTTCGTCTTCACTTAAATCAGTTGTACTGGAAATAAATTATTTAAACAGATTAGCAATAAAGTTTGTTGCACTACTAATTTCTACATCTGACAGCATCCAATTATGTGGTAACATCTTTTTGTAAGTCTTTACAGAAATATCCAATTTATTCAGATCTTCTTCAGCTTGCTATTATTCATGATCTATTAAATAATGAAAAGTGATTTTCTGTTGCTATTTTGTTCAATTTTACCTTAAAAATTGGATATTTATAAGATCTTAACGGAAAATTTTGATATACAAACTAAATGTCATAATGACATTTTTTTTTAATTTTTTAAACTGTTAAAATTTAAGAAGTTAGCCTGGAATATCCTAATAAGTGGTATAGCAGCATAGTGTTTTTAAATCCTGTCGTTTACTTGCTGTAGACCTTGATAGAATCTTGTTACATCTTTCTCATTAGCCGTTTTCGTTTACTTGCTACGGTGTTCTAAATTTCTAAATTTTAGATTCTCTTTATGTCTATTATTTCCCGTTTTTCTGCAGATATTACCAAAGGATTCATGGCTGTTATCCAGTTTTCGTATTTTGGAGTAAGATCTAGAACACATTAAAATAAAAATTAAAAAACAATGTTTCGACACATAATGTGAAGCCAAAATCGAACTGAAAAATCAAACTAGAAATACAAGGATAGGATAGGAAACCTAACTAACCGACATATTCTGCCTAACACTCTGCCCATAGATATTTTTTGGTTTTCCTCTTCCACGCCTTTAAAGCCCCTTCCGGCGCTTGTAAGTTGTGTACTGCAACGCGGTTTGCTGCATAGGCATATAGTGTTTTTGTTTCCTAGGATACATATGGTATCCTGAGGATTTTTTGGGCCAGATCAGATATAGACTGTGTTCATTTTTGTATCTGTGTTCACATCAACTTTTAGAAATGTGGTGTAGAATTATGGCGGTTTAAAGTTTTTTGTAGTATAACTACATTAATTTATTATTTTCTATCTTTTGTCTTTCTTTTGAAGGTAAAAGAATTTTATGCACATCTACTATTAGAAATCTGGTATAGAATAATGGTGGTTTAAAGTTTTTTGTAGTATAGCTACATTAATTTATTATTTGCTATAGAACTCAATAAACTACTTAACTTAATAGTTGAAGTTGAACCACCACAGAGAGGGTGTTTGTTTTCTTTAACTGCTTCTGCTTTTCTTAGGTGTAATTCCAATTCAACTTTTGCATCCTGCTTACGCTGTTTTAAAGTATCAGATGATTTTATTTCAGTATTAAGACTGTCACACTTTTGACAAGTATGTTTATGTGGTGCATGAAAATGCAAATTAAACTTGGTGTTAAAAATTTTCCGAAACATAAACAGCGTGAGGGGTTTTCTTAAGTCTTTTGTCCATTTTTTTCATACTCTCGATAAATGATCGACATGTTCAAAGTTGGTAAAAGATATTTCCTTTTTATGTCATCTCTTCGGGAGTAATGGGATTCGTTTGCTGGGAACAGTTTAATGAAACTACATAAATACTACTCGTCTTTAATATTGGTTTTATTAAGGGGTGGATGTTTGTCCCTTGCATCTTAAAGAGGTGTCCTGTATTATTGTTTTGGTGCTAAAGCTAACGAAATTTTTCTATCTGTAATGGAAACTGTGTCTTTAAAAAAGTTCTTACATACCACTTCGTCACAACAATTTTCATCCGGTAAAGTATATACACGAGTTTTAAACCTACGTGAATTTTGATTTTGGGTATAAGTTTTCTTTTTGTTTTCTTCTTTTATTTGATGTTGAATAAAAGCATTTTTCATTGACCAGCTAAGCGAATAGTAATTTTTAAAGATGCTTTGCATTCATTTTGCACGAACCTAAGAAGAATTTCTTGGCTATCTTCCTTTTATAACTTGAATGATTCTTAAGATTTCTTACTCTCTTTCTGGAATGTTGGTGCAATTTGCCTTCTGGTTCATCATTGGCTTGGTTCTTAGAATTGGACAACCCATTTATTGAGTTTTTTTACTAGAACCATTAGTATTCACATCTAGAACAATAAAATATATATAACAAATAAGTTTACGGCAAATCAGCCAAAGCCACATTTGTTTATGAATGGGTATTTAAGAATTATCTTGCTTGTTTTATATTTAAATATTATTTATATTGTTACTGTCTTACTCGAAGTCTCGATATTTAAAGAATTGGGATTATAATTGTTATCTATATCGCTGAAATGGAATCCGAAAGGCTCCGATGCGTTACTGCTCATGCTTACATCCGCCATGTTCTTGGTGGTTAGGCGATTTTGCCGCAAGCTTCCTATGACATTTTGTAAGTGCGAAAAGACTACATTATAATGCACAGCCTAGGTTTGGCGTGATTGGTTGGTGGGTGGGGTTGGTTGTTTAGTAATCATGAAACCTGCCAATTTAAAAATTGGCAGGTTTCATGATTACTAAAATGACAATTGAGGTATCTCTCTTAGGTTATTAATTTAACTTAAGGCCGTTCCTCGCGATTCTGGGCATAGCTAAATTCCAATGTAAAAGTTTATATCAAATAACGCAAAAACTATGGCAGATATTGAGATGATTCTTTTTTTATATGAAAGGTCTTAAAAAGTTCTAGTGCACTATTTGGTTGTAAATTAATTAATTGTTTAAACAATATTTTTTTTTTTAAATATTTTTGGTTAAAATAAACGTAAAATTTTTTTTTTGAAATAGGGCACTACAGAATTTGACCCACTTTCCGAATCTGTTTTTATTTTTAACATAAAGTGTAACACAAAGCAGCTATTTGATATAAACTTTTTAAAAAATCTCAAAGTTCTGCTAAATGTTACTCTCTCTCGGTCAGTACAGGCTGTCTTTGTCGATAGCTTCTGGATTCTCGCCGACAGGTAGGTAAGAAATATACACTCTCTCATAAATAATGTTAAATAACATTATTAGGGCTTATTAAAGAGTAATACCCAAATATTTTGCAGTATTTGAATATGGAATTTGATTATTTATATTTATTGGACAATACCCAAATATTTTGTAGTATTTGAATATGGAATTTGATTATTTATAGTTATTGGAATATTTATTTTAAACGTTTTTGTTAGTAAAGTTTACATAATATATGAAGTTTGTTTCGTCACTTGCTTGTCCAGTCATATTAGTCCAGGGTAATAAGGATTTTTTCGTGACACTCAATAATCCAGGTAGCTGACAACTTTTTTAGTTATTGTAGACCTATAAGAAGAAAACCTATCTGTTTCCTGCCTAAAGTTCTAAGCCGTTTTTTAATGATTAACAATTTAATGCAAAAAACGCGATTTTTTCTATTTTTTGCACTCCATTAGAAAGCTAAATATTTGACATAAAATTACAAAATTTTATTTTTTAGAATATTGACAAAACTTCAAAATGCCGATTTTTGAAAGTTGAAAAGTCAATTTTTTGCTTCGCAAACTGCAAAATAAGTGACAATTGATATTTGTTAAAAACTTTTAGTAAACTTAAACTTTAAACTTTAGTTCCACCCAAAGTTGGGTATTGGGGTACTTAACAAACCCTCAAAATTTGGGACCGATATATTAATTAGTTTAAAAGTTATTGTATTTGTTTATCTCAGAGACCTTTTTTTTACAATAACAACAGAGATAGAAAATAATAAAGATAGGGTAATTCTGTGGGTGACAAATGAAAGTAAAAGACTTTTACTATCAATATGCATTAAAAAAAATAAAAGAATAATTTATTATAGTTAAAAATCCTGATGTCAAATTTTTGAAATTATGTAGTTTATAAACACTGCACTTTTTTCATTCCTTTTATTAAAAGATATGTAGATGATTTAGTTTTGGCACTTCCTACTTATTCCGCTGGAATAAGCTTGACCGTTCAACTGGGCCCGGACTACCTCCTTCTAATTCTTTAAACTCCTGTTTTGAAATTAATAATTTCAAAATAATACTCATTATTTTGTCTAATTACTTATTTAGTTGTCAAAACAGATACATTATTACCTAAAGAAGTGAAAGTGAAAGTGAAACTAATTTTATAAATCGCACTATTAATAGACGTAAATCCTTTCATTTTAATTTCATGAATGTTTTTATTCGGCACATCTCAACATTTTTCATTTCAGAATATTTATCATCAAACTGTAATTCTACGTTAAAAGCCAATTTGTCAGTAAAAAAGTAACAAAAAAAAAACAAAAGAAAATATAAGACATAAAAAAACGAATTCGGCAATACTGTGACCTCAAAATATCTTGTTATACATACCTGTATGTACCTTTGCTAAGTTGTGAATTAATTATTTAATAAATAATATTACTCTGGTATACTCCTATTATTCTAATTACACCATAACCGCACTGAATAGAAGACCTCCCGCTCGCTTTATTGTATAGACCCAAGACTTTTCACTACAGGGGGTGGGTGTCCGGTTGTAAGTAGGTAAAAAGCCCAACTTTAGTACAAGATGACGTTTAGACTATTCTTCGTGAATAGATTTTGTTTTTGTAAAGAAAGATATTTTTGAAATAGATATCGCACTGAATTTTACCGTTAGGATTTTCGAGGATAAGCCTTAACTTAAAATTATAATAATTTTATATTTATTTTATCTTTTGGGACTCTGAAATATTTTCATCCCGAAAATAACTTAGACGTATTTTGCTAACATTATTTTCTCTTTTAGGGACTTCTAAAATATTTCGAATATTTTATTTCTTTTTCAGGTTAAAAATAACTTAGATTATTTTTCTGATATTTATATACTGTTTTGGGACTTTGAAACAATTTTACTATAAAAATAAATAACTTAGGATTATTTTTACTTTTCAGGTCTTTTTCGACTTGGGAAATTTTTAATACGAAATTTGTGAATAACTTTTTATTTGTTTATATTTTGTTGCATGTCTTTGTTGATTAGTCCCGGAGGCACTGCGACAGACACAAATTTTGCATTTTCAGGAAAATCTGACAATTTTAAATAACTTTTGTTTCCCAAAAGACTTAGAAAAATTTTCACTTTTTCAAATTTTACTTTTTTTTGCTTTTTGCATTAATTAGTCTTAGGTGTCATAACTAACGACCTTCTTTTACAGATTCTTAGTTCTAAGACTAATTTACACTTTATTTTTAGATTCTTAGTATTAAGATATCTAACCCCTTTCTTTGAAGATTCTTAGTTATAATACTAATCAAATTTTATTGCAGATTCTTACTTGTAATAAACATTTAATTGTATTTTAATAAAGGTATTTTTCCCGCTAGCTAGGGTTCATATATAACCTATATGTCCACGGATCGTGATCCCTATATGCTCCGGTCCAACATAGCTATGGATAATGCGACTGGACCACCTTCCCTCATTCCCGAGGGTCAAGTTCAGCGACAATTAGTAATATATGTAGTAAAATTTCATAAAATATATGTATAAATGCTTAGTTTAGGCCTGAATTTTAAAGCTGTGTTGAGTAATGATGTTATATTTGTAGGCTTTTATATTATAATGGTATTTTTAAATCGGGATGATTTAAAAATACCATTATAAATTGGTACCATTATAAATAAGTTGGCAAATAATGGGCCCTAGGCGAGGTTTAGAGGGGTTTTCCTTCGCCATTGCACCAATAATGCCCCCCCTCCTTTGATTTCCCAGATTTTTAATAAAGAATAAAGACATTTTAAACATAGCTGTTTAGTGTTTTATTTGAGTTGCAATAGTTATTTCCAGTAAACCTCTGCTTCATTTTGTTGACAATGACAATTTTTCATAGTACTCGATTCACAATATATCTTTTTATTACCCTACATTTGTGGTGAAATCTAACATAATTTAGTGTTCTAAAAAATGAAAATGGATAAATGTCAATTTGGATTTATGCAAGGAGGCAGGTCTACATCACCAATTTTTATTATAAAACAGCTAATTTAACAATTTAGAGTGAAAGAGATAGACTTGCACATAGTATTATTAATCTTGAGAAAGCACATGATGAAGTTGTCAGAAACCTACTGTGGCAGAGATTTAGTAGGAAAGGAGTGCCGGCTGAATATGTGAGTGGAGTATGAGCAAGTAACAACTATAATAGTGTTAGAACTACTATATAGTTAGAATAACTATTATAGTGTTAGAAACGATTTAATTGTAGGTGAAACTGGCCAATTTTGTGTGAAAATAGGGCTTCATCCGGGTTTCGCCCATATTTATTCTCATTTGTGGTGGATTAGATAACAACTGAACCTCCTTGGTATAGAGTAGCGGAGACAGGTCCTTAATGAAAAATGATTAAAATTAAGTTGGATACAAACAAAATATTTAGAATATTCTTTTAAAGATGATATTTCAAGTCCAGATAGAGTAGTTGGCTTAAATAGACAAGAACTCACAAAAGATGATAATTTTCGGCTTTTAGGATCGGTATTACCGTTTTATTTATCATACTTCAATTGTACCAAGAAAACTAAAAGGTAATTGTATAGGACTGCTTTTAGACCAGCTATGATGTATGGTACTGAATGTAGGGCAGTAAAAAAGGGGATGAACAGAAATTGCATGTTTCTAAACAACCATAATCTCAGAAAAAAGCGGATAGGTACTTAGTCCCTGGAAGAGAACAGAAAAGTTTACAGGAAAATAATTAGAGAAGCCGCGATACCACATAGAGAAAGCTAACGAGAATAATATTGTTAATGAATGTTTTAGAAATAAAAATAATAAGAAGAACTTCTAAATATTCATAAAAAAAATTACCTAATCAAAAAATTAAAACAATATCTATATATCTAATAAAAAAAAGCATGACTAGCATATCAAAATAAAAAAAACACAAGTCAGAATTTAATTTTACCTACATAATCTCAAAAGAAAAAATAATTACATTTCTAATAAAACTGTAATAGCCAGCTTAATCCTCAAAATTTGAATATCATCCGCTTTGTACCAATACCACAGTATATTGCTAATAAATTCTTTAGCGATATACTGTGTCACAATACCTCAACTGTCATTTTAATAAACATGAAACCCGCCAATTTTTAAATTGGGACCCACCCACCAACCAATCACGCCAAACCTAGGCTGTGCATTATAATGTAGTCTAGTGCGAAAACCAGTTTATAGACGGGGAAACCATAGCAATAAAAATTAAGTTTAGGCTGATTTTGCACACGATTTTTACAGAAATTATCAGCACTTATTAAGGCTAATCCAGTAAAAGAAATTTTTGGGCTTAGGCCCCTTTGCCTCTGAGCAACTCAATTTATGAGCAGTTGTTAGCTAAACAGTAATTTAAAAATTTAAGAATTAAAAAAAAATATTATTTATTATACACTCTGGTCCAAAATTAACCGGCCACATTAAAAATGGGTAATATTTGATTTCTTATATCTCCTAAACCTGTTGTCCGATTTAAGTAATTTTTTTAATATGTTATAGCCCTATTCCTTGACAATATTTTTATAATAATATTGTTGCTAAACAGGTAAATTTTTATTGTATACCGGGTGTACGAATCAAACTGTGTTTTTTTTTTAAAGTTTGCATCACCCTGTGGAATATTCTAGCATTTGTAAAATACTGAAATTATATTGTAACTATAGCCTCATGCTTTCTCAATATTTTGTTTTTTGATTGATTCGCTTATGTTGGATAATACAAAAGTTAGGTGCTTTAACAACTAGACATGTTTTGTACCAATTTTTATCTCAGCGGAAGAGAAAAAATAATCTTTTTGAAAAAAAGTAATTTGTTACAGTAAAAATTCAATGAATAAAATCTTCGAAGAAAATTCAAATTAAGAATATTTTGGAAATCAAAGTCAATTTAAAAAAAAATTGAGTATCAATAATGGGTGTTCCCGCCTCTAGCCCTTAGGACTTCTTGGAGCCGGTTTGGCAATCCATTCATGATATCCTTGATATCAGATTGGAAGATATTGTGCCACTCCTCTACCGCAGCTGTCTTCAGCTCTTTAAAGGATGCAGGGGCTGGTAATCTTGCTCTTACCCCTCTTTTAAGATTGTCGCAGATATGCTTAATTGGCTTAAGATCGGGACTGTGTGCTGGCCATGGTAAAACTTGAATCCCGACCTCATTAAGGTACTCACGGGTAGATCTTGCTATATGGCAACGTGCATTGTCATGCATTAGTCTGAAGTTATCACCAATGAATGGTGCAAAAGGCATGACATGGTCTTGGAGAACTTCTTGCACGTATACTTGGGTATCACACTGCCTCTACCGAACACAACAAGATCAGTACGCGCTTCGTAAGAAATATAGACACGTTGGCATCTATCTGGACCTTTTAGAGCTATTCTGCTCTCATCTGAGAACAGTATATTCTTCCATTCCGCCATAGTCTAGTTATCATATTCTCGCGTAAAATGAAGTCTAGCCCTACGGTGTTGTGGGAGCAGTTGTGGTTCGCAAGCTGGACGAAAAGCCCTTAAGTTTCTTTCTGACAGTCTTCTTCTAATCGTTTGTCTACTTACACTAACGTTTCTCACCTTAAGAAGGGACCTACGAGCTTCAGGAGCGATGCAAAAGCGTTTTCTCAATACTTTAGTGACAATGAAGCTATCATCTCGAACTGAAGTGCATCGTTTTCAGTCCAGAGTATACCAGCGATATGAAGTTGACTGTAACCAGCATCAAATAAAGCCACTGCCCTAGCAGCATCAGTTGAAACGAGTGGCATTTTTAAAATCACAAACAATAAATAAGCACTAAAATTTCAACTTAAACAATATTCGCTCACAATGATATAAAATTACAATTTTAATTACAAATTTAATTTTAATTACAAATTGTTCAAGAATTGTTATTAACACGGAAACAGATTTGCAACAATGTCGTACAACGACTATATGTCAAAAATCCTTCGATTGCACAAATTTAGGAAACAAACTGTTACAGGTAATGTAAACAAACAATAATAATGGTGGTGGGGTTAATTTTGCTGGTGAGAAATCGTCTGTATTGATGAAAAACATGGCTAGTTGTTAAACTACCTAACTTTTGTATTATCCAGCATAAGCGAATGAATAAAAAAAAAAATGTTGACAAAACATGAGGCTATAGTAAGGTTTTAATTACAATATTTAATAAATGCTCGAATATTTCACAGGTTGATGCAAATTTTAAGCAAAAACACAGTTTAATTGGTACAACCGGTATACAATAAAAATTTGCCTGTTTGGCAACCATATTATTATAACGATATTGTCAAGGCATAAGGCTATAGCATATTAAAAAAATCACTTAAATCGGACAACATGTTTAGGAGATATAAGACATCAAAAATTACCCATTTTTAAGGTGGCCGGTTAATTTTGGCCCAGAGTGTATTATATTAATATAAAAATTTATTATGTAATATTTTTATTACCCATTGTAAAATACATATTTCATTATTTTAATTATAGTACATTATCTATCCTATGGTATACAAACTGAATCTCGCCCTACTGATCTAATATATTATTGTAAAGGAAAATTAATTTGTTTGTTAATAAAGACATTTATCAGAGTTAGCCATATGGCTCACACTCTCTCTAAGGGGGAAATTAAAAGGATTGAGCTCTGGTGGGACTCTTTCCGTGTTATCAAGCCCTAAGTGAATTGGTTTGCTGGAGTATCTCCCAAAAATTTTCGTACACATCTGAACGTCGCGAGGAGTACAGCTTTCTGCATGGCCTTATAAAGATGTTCATTTAGACCCAGCTGTTTGATGTTCACTAGGAGGTTTTTGGGAATAACACCAGTAGTAGATAGAATAAAGGACATAATAATAGAATAAAGACATTTATTATCCAGATTTAGCCATACGGCTCACACTCCCTCTAAGGGGAAAATACACTCATCCCAGATACCTACGGTATCAAAAGGATTGAGCTCTGGTGGGACTCCTTCCATGTTATCGAGTCCTAGGTGACTTGGTATGTCTTGTAACACAGCTTTCTGCATAATCTTATATAGATGTTCATTTAGACTCAGCTTTTTTATGTTTTCAATTAGGCTCTTCGGGATGACTCCAGTGGTAGAAAGAATAATAGGTATCGTCTGGGTACTTTCCATTCTCCATTGTCTCCTGATTTGTATTTCTAGATCTCTGTACTTGGCGATCTGGGTATCGCCACATCAATAAGTGTTGTTTGCCTAGTAATTTTATTACCTAGTATGAGATCGGGTCTATTATGGGCCACTGGTTGGTCTGTAAGCACAGTGCGGTCCCAGTATAGCTTGTAGTTGTCATTTACAAGCATTCTATCAGGGACGTATTGATAATAAGGAAGATGGTCGGTTAGGATAAGTTATAGTTTGTCAGCTAGTTCTTGGTGGATAATCTTTCCTACTGAGTTATGACGTTCTTTATAATCTTTAACAGGATCTTTAACAATATATTCCTCAGTTTGATCGGTGTTATATCATCTACTGCGCAAATCGCGCGATGTAGAGTAGATGTCTCAGCCTGCACCTGAAAATAAGTTCTTAAATTAGTAATTTGTTTTTCTAGTTGCTCACTTATATCCATAAGTCCTCGTCCTCCTAAATACCGCGGTAATGTCATTATTTCTACTGCACTTCGAGGATGGTGTTTTTGTGCCTTTGTGAGGTGTGTTCGTACTTTTCGCTGAAGATTTTCTATATCGGTTTTTGTCCACTTAACAATACCAAATGAGTAGCTAAGCGCGGAACATTATTATTATTATCCAGATTTAGCCATACGGCTCACACTCCCTCTAAGGGGAAAATTCACTCATCCCAGATACCTACGGTATCAAAAGGATTGACCTCTGGTGGGACTCTTTCCGTGTTATCAAGCCCTAGGTGACTTGGTATGCTGGAGTATCTTCCAGAAATTTTCGTTCACATCTGGACGTTGAGAGTAGTACAGCTTTCTGCATGGTCTTGTAGAGATGATCATTCAGACCTAGCTTTTTTATGTTTTCTAGGAGGTTCTTTGGAATGACTCCAGTAGTAGAGAGAATAATAGGTATTGTCTGGGTACTTTCTATTCTAAACTGTTTACGTATTTGAATTTCCAGTATATTATTATTATTATCCAGATTTAGCCATACGGCTCACACTCCCTCTAAGGGGAAAATTTACTCATCCCAGATACCTACGATATCAAAAGGATTGAGCTCTGGTGGAACTCTTTCCGTGTTATCGAGCCCTAGGTGACTTGGTATGTTGGAGAATCTCCCAAAAATTTTCGTACACATCTGGACGTCGCGAGGAGTACAGATTTCTGTATGGCCTTATAGCGATGTTCATTTAGACCCAGCTGTTTTATGTTCTCTAGCAGGTTCTTGGGAATAACACCAGTAGTAGACAGAATAATAGGTACTGTCTGGGTACTTTCCATTCTCCATTTTTTCCTGATTTGTATTTCTAGATCTCTGTACTTGGCGATCTTTTCGTTGTATTTAACACGTAAATTATTGGTGTTGGGTATGGCCACATCAATTAGTGTTGTTTTCCTAGTAAGTTTATTAACTAGTATGAGATCCGGTCTATTATGCGCCACTAGTTGGTCTGTGAGCACAGTGCGGTCCCAGTATAGCTTGTAGTTGTCATCTTCAAGCATTCTGTCAGGGACGTATTGATAAAAAGGAAGGTGATCGGTTTGGAGAAGTCCCAGTTTTTCAGCTAGTTCTTGGTGAATAATCTTTCCTACTGAGTCATGACGTTCTTTATAAACAGTACCGACAAATGACTGGCAGCCACCGGTAAGATGTTGGATGGTTTCTTGGGCTTGACATCCATATCGGCATTTGTCATTTTGGACCTGAGGATCTTTAATAATATATTTCAGGTAATTTTTCGTTGGAATAACCTGATTCTGAATGGCAAGTAGGAAACCCTCAGTCTCGAGAAACATCTTTCCTGATGTCAACCAATAGTTCAACGCTGTATTGTCGACATATTCCTGGCTGATCTCATTAAAATGTCGCCCATGGAGAGGTTTACTCATCCAGGTGCGCATTTTTTCTTGCTTAGTCAGATAAATTAAGCGCATTTCTTGTTCCCTCAGTTTAAGCGGCGTTGTATCATCTACTGCGCAGATTACTTGATGTAAAGTAGATGTCTTAGCCTGGACCTGAAAATAAGTTCTTAAATTAGCAATTTGTTTATCCAATTGCTCACCTATATCCATAAGTCCTCTTCCCCCTTGATACCGTGGCAATGTTCTTCTCTCTACTGCACTGCGTGGATGATGTTTTTGCGCCTTTGCGAGAAGTGTTCTTACTTTCCGCTGAAGACCCTCTATATCCGTTTTTGACCACTTTATAATACCAAATGAGTAGCTCAGCACGGAACAGGCGTACGTATTTAATGCCCTAAACAAATTTTTACTATTAAGATATGACCTATTTAGTTGTCTTACTCTTCGCACGAACTCCGAAGTTAGTTCAGTTTTCATTTGTTTATGGTCAATTTTCCGCGCTTGTTTTACTCCGAGATATTTGTAAATATCATTTTCACCCATTGCCTTGATGTTTTGGCCATCTTGCATATCGAAACCTCCGGGCTGAACCTTTTCTCTGACTATATTTAGTGTACGGCACCTGTCTGGTCCAAAATGCATACTAATATCATTTGAGAAATTTTCTACAGTTTTTAGCATCTGATCTAAGTGGTTTCGAGTGGAAGCCATTAATTTCAAATCATCCATATACAACAAATGATTAAGCTTCGCCACAACAGTATTGTTATTTTTGATGCTAAAACCTGAGTCAGTGGAGTTCAGTAGCTGAGACAGTGGGTTCATCGCTAAACAGAACCAAAGAGGACTCAACGAGTCCCCCTGGAAAAGGCCCCGGTTAATTGGGATATCTTCAGTTTCGATGTTGTTTTCACCGGGTACTTGAAGGTGAATTTTAGTCTTCCACTCCGTCATTATATGCTTTAAAAAGGTCACTATATTATCATCGACTTTATATATTTTCAATATATCTATAAGCCATTCATGCGGTACTGAATCAAAGGCCTTCTTGTAGTCGATGAAGGCGGTGAAAAGGTTCCTTTTTTTGGTGAACGCCTGGTTGGAAATGACTGACTCGATTATAAGTTGTTCTTTGCAGCCCATGGAACCCTTAGCGCATCCCTTCTGTTGAGGCTCTATGATATTGTTTAGAGAACAGTGTTGGTAGATACGCTGGGCTACACAGGATGTAACCAATTTGTACAAAGTTGGAAGACAAGTAATTGGGCGGTACTTAGTTGGATCTTGGGTGTTATTTTGATCCTTCGGTATTAGATAAGTGGTTCCTTGAGTAAGAAATGGTGGTATTTCCTGCGGATAAAAATAACATGATTAATTAATACTGTTAAGAGCTCGTGTACACTCCAAAATTTCTTTAGCCAGAAGTTTTGAACTCCGTCTGATCCAGGAGATTTCAAGTTATGAAGCTCTTTGATAATGTTTGAGACTTCGTCAGCGGTGAAAGGTTCATAGGGAATATTACTGTAGTGTTGACAGTTGTTCGTCGTTTCTTCAATCCATCCAGTATTGTTCTTATGAGTAGCTGGCGTCGAAAGTTGGTTTCCCCAAAACTCATGAATTTCTTCTTGGCTTGGGTAGGATTTATTTACATTTTCTACAGTGGAATTAAGTTTCCTATAGAAAGCCTTCTCTGCTTGCTTAAAAAGTATATTGTCACATTTCCGGTTGTTACTAATTTTGTATCTCCTCAGGCGACCTGAGTAAACAGATAGTTTTTGTTTTAATGTGTCCAGGCATTGTTGAGGTGTGTTGTTTTCTGGATCATGTCGTGAGTGTCTTAGAGTGTTAAACAATATTTCTTCAGCTCTCGTGATGATCTTTCTATTTCTTACTCCTCTTATGTATTCTGTTATTTGTCCAATGTCCCTACTCAGTAATTCAATCTTCCTCAGCAGTCGTTTTTCCCAGGGTGCTATTCTGTTACCAGTTCTTCCGATGTTGTTACCCCGTGGTGTTTTGATCTTAATGCCCATAACATTAGCAATTGCTGTTGCTGCACAGTAAATCAGCATATGCAAATATTCTAATGTATGGGCTTCCACGATATAAATGGGTAGGACTTCAGTGTTCACAATTTGTAACAGCGCTCGTAGTTTCTTAGAAGAGTTTATTTTTGGTAGCGGTGGTCTACTAAGTGGGTTTGTTCCACTAAACTCTTGTACGGCGCGTGTCATCTCGTTTACCAAACTATCGTGCAACTCGTTATTGTCCTGCTGTGTATTATTAGGTTGAGTTTCTTGTATGAGAAGCTCAGGAATCTGCCCATTGGGGATTTTATTGGGGACTTGGTCTGCAACTTGCTCTTGGTTATTTATCTCCCGTTCGATTTCGCTTCTGATGATGTCGCGTCTAGTCTCTGGGATAAGATTGTTTCTTAAAATTACCCGGTATTGGTCTGCTACTCTTTGTTCAGATACTTGGATTTCTGGGTACTCCCTGCAAAATTCGGCATACAGTTGTTGTCGATAGCCGATCGTTTCTTGACCGAGATTCGTCACCTTATAATAAAAGCGCAAAATATTTTCGTTCATGAACACAGTCCATTTCATGCGCTGCCTCGGTCGTCCCGCTTGAGTGAGCGCCGGCTGATGTTCCAGCGCAGCACCTTCAGCGAGTGGAGCTCTTGTTGTTGTTTGGCTCATTTGTGGTTCTTCTTGTTGTTGGGCTGTAGCTGATTGTATGACAGGGGCCCGCCTCCTCAACACCCTGCCACCGACGTCCCGCATGCTGTCACGTCCAGCGCCGGCTCCAGACGTGCCCTGGCGATCCCCAGGGGTTATATAAATTATTTAACTCCATTTTCATGGGTGTGCATTTTATACCTACTGCCAGGTGTCAGTTTTTGTTCCATGGCAGGTATCCCTGCTACCCTCTGGGTATCGGTTCTAAGAATACCCAGACAGCATCCCCCATTCGCAGGGGGCCGCGCCTGATAGAAGAACTGACAAAAACTCCCACAGGTTATTATTATTATTATCCAGATTTAGCCATACGGCTCACACTCCCTCTAAGGGGAAAATTCACTCATCCCAGATACCTACGGTATCAAAAGGATTGAGCTCTGGTGGGACTCTTTCCATGTTATCGAGTCCTAGGTGACTTGGTATGTCGGTGTATCTCCCAAAAATTTTCGTACACATCTGGATGTTGAGAGAAGTACAGCTTTCTGCATGGTCTTGTAGAGATGTTCATTCAGACCTAGCTTTCCTATGTTTTCTATGAGGTTCTTCGGAATAACTCCAGTAGTAGAGAGAATAATAGGTATTGTCTGGGTACTTTGAATTCTCCACTGTCTTCGTATTTGAATTTCCAGATCCCTGTATTTGGCGATCTTTTCGTTTTGTTTAATACGAAGATTATTGTTGTTGGGTATCGCCACATCAATTAGTGTTGTTTGTCTCTTTAGTTTATTAACTAGTATAAGATCTGGTCTATTATGTTCCACTGTTTGGTCTGTGATCACAGTGCGGTCCCAGTATAGCTTGTAGTTATCATTCTCAAGTATACTTTCAGGAACGTATTGATAATATGGGAGATTGTTTGTTTGGAGAAGTCCCAGTTTGATGGCTATCTCTTGATGAAGGATCTTTCCTACTGAGTCGTGCCGTTCCGTATATTCAGTTGCAGCAAATGCCTGGCAACCCCCGGTAATGTGTTGGATGGTTTCTTGAGCTTGACATCCATATCGGCATTTGTCATTTTGGACCTGAGGGTCTGTGACGATATATTTCAGGTAATTTTTTGTTGGTATAACCTGATCCTGAATGGCGAGTAATGAACCTTCTGTTTCAGGGAACAACTTTCCTGATGTCAGCCAATAGTTCGACGCTTTATTGTCGACGTGGTCTTGACTGACCTCATTAGGATGTCGCCCGTGAAGAGGTTTACCCATCCAGGTGCGCATTTTTTCGTCCTTAGTAAGATGGTTTATGCGCATTTCTGGTCCCTCAGTTTGATCGGTGTTGTATCATCTACTGCACAAATCGCGCGATGTAGAGTAGATGTCTCAGCCTGCACCTGAAAATAATTTCTTAAATTAGTAATGTGTTTTTCTAGTTGTTCACTTATATCCATAAGTCCTCGTCCTCCTAAATACCGCGGTAATGTCGTTCTTTCTACTGCACTTCGAGGATGGTGTTTTTGTGCCTTTGTGAGATGTCTTTGTACTTTTCGCTGAAGATTTTCTATATCCGTTTTTGTCCACTTAACAATACCAAACGAGTAGCTAAGCGCGGAACATGCATAGGTGTTTAGTGCCTTATACAAATTTTTACTATTAAGGTGTGAAAGAAGCAGCTGTTTTATCCTTCGTATAAACTCAGTTGTTATCTCAGTTTTAATTTGCTTATGGTCAATCTTCCGCGCCTGCTTTATTCCGAGGTATTTATACATATCATTTTCACCCATAGCCTCGATGTTCTGGCCGTTTTGCATATCGAATCCACCGGGCTGAACCTTTCCTTTAATTATATTTAAGACACGGCACTTATCAAGGCTGAAGTGCATACTAATGTCATTAGAGAAATTTTCCACTGTTTTCAGCAACTGATCCAGGTGGCATCGAGTAGAAGCCAATAGTTTTAAATCATCCATATACAATAGATGATTAAGCTTTGCCACAACAGTATTGTTATTTTTGATGCTAAAACCTGTGTCAGTTGAGTTCAGTAGCTGGGA
The DNA here is from genome assembly GCF_040954645.1 of Diabrotica undecimpunctata. NCBI lineage: Eukaryota > Metazoa > Arthropoda > Insecta > Coleoptera > Chrysomelidae > Diabrotica > Diabrotica undecimpunctata. The sequence continues at coordinate 102,156,384 of NC_092804.1, read as the reverse complement.
TAGGGGGTTCATCGCTAGACAAAACCACAGTGGGCTCAACGAGTCTCCTTGAAATAGGCCCCGGTTGATTGCAATATTTTCAGTTTCGATATTGTTTTCACCAGGTATTTGGAGGTGAATTTTTGTCTTCCAATCTGACATTATATGTTTTAAAAAGGTCACTATGTTATCATCGACTTTATATATTTTTAATATATCTACAAGCCATTCATGCGGCACTGAATCAAACGCTTTCTTGTAGTCGATGAAAGCAGTAAAGAGATTCCTTTTTTTGCTATATGCTTGGTTAGAAATGACAGAGTCGATGATAAGTTGGTCTTTGCAGCCCATGGAGCCCTTAGCGCACCCTTTCTGTTGGGGCTCTATGATATTGTTTAGAGCACAGTGTTGGTAGATACGTCGGGCTACACAGGATGTGAGCAATTTATACAGAGTTGGAAGACAAGTAATTGGGCGATATTTGGTTGGATCTTGGGTGTTATTTTGATCTTTTGGTATTAAATAAATTGTTCCCTGTTTTAGGAAAGATGGTATTTCCTGCGGATTAGAAATACTGTGATTAATTAATGCTAATAAGCACTCATGAATACTCCAAAACTTCTTAAGCCAGAAGTTTTGAATGCCGTCTGGTCCAGGAGATTTCCAGTTATGAAGCTCTTTGATAATATTTGAAACTTCTTCAGTAGTAAAGGGTTCATAGGGAGCAGTAACGTAGTGTTGGCAGTTGTGCGCCGTATCTTCAATCCATCCAGCATTGGTGTTAAGAGCAGCTGGTGTGGAAAGTTGATTTCCCCAAAACTCATGGATTTCTTCTTGGCTTGGGTACAATTTATTGGCACTTTCTGCAGTAGAATTGAGTTTTTGATAGAACGCCTTCTCGGCATTCTCAAAAAGCATATTGTCGAATTTTCGTTTGTTACTAATTTTGTATCTCCTTAATCGGCCTGAGTAAACGGAAAGTTTTTGTTTTAATGTATCCAGGCATTGTTGTGCTGTGTTGTTTGCTGGATTATATTGTGAGTGTCTTGCGGTGGTTATCATTATTTCTTCAGATCTTCTGATTACTCTTCTACTTGTTGTCAATCGAACATATTCCGTGATTTGACCAATGTCCCTACGTAATGCTTCAATTTTAATAAGCAGCCGTTTTTCCCAAGGTGCAACTCTGTTATATGTCCTTTCGATATTAGTACCCCGTCGTGTTCTGATCTTAGTGCCCATTACATTAGCAATTGCTGTTGCTGCACAGTAAATCAGCATATGCAAATATTCTAATGTATGAGCTTCCACGATATAATTGGGTAGGACTTCAGTATTCATCAATTGTAACAGCGCACCTAGTTTCTTACAAGAGTTTATTTTTGGTAGCTGTGGTCTGCTAAGTGGATTTGTTTCATTAAACTCTTGTACGGCACGTGCCAGTTCTCTTACCAGGCTATCGTGCAACTAGCTGTTGTCCTGCTGCGTATTTATAGGTTGAGTTTCTTGCATGAGAGGCTCAGGAATCTGCTCATTAGGGATTTCATTATGGACTTGATCCACAACTAGCTCTTCGTTATGTATCTCCCGTTCGACTTCGCTTTTGATGGTATCGCGTCTAGTCTCTGGGATAAGATTATTTCTTATAATTACCCGGTATTGATCTGCTATTCGCTGTTCAGTGACTTGAATCTCTGGGTACTCCCTGCAAAATTCGGCATACAAATGTTGTCGATAGCCGATCGTTTTTCGACCGAGGTTCGTCACCTTGTAATAGAAACGCAAAATGTTTTCATTTATAGACACAGTCCATTTCATGCGCTGCCTCGGTCGTCCCGCTTGAGTGAGCGCCGGCTGCTGTTCCAGCGCAGCACCTTCAGCGAGTGGAGCTGTTGTTGTTGTTTGGCTCCCTTGTGGTTGTTGTTGTTGGGCTGTAGCTGATTGTATGACAGGGGTCCGCCTCCTCAACACCCTGCCACCGACGTCCCGCATGCTGTCACGTCCAGTGCCGGCTCCAGACGTGCCCTGGCGATCCCCAGGCAGCGACCCTAAACATAAATCATTAATCTCCATTTTCATAGGTGTGCATTTTATACCTACTGCCAGGTGTCAGTTTTTGTTCCACAGCAGGTATCCCTGCTACCCTCTGGGTATCGGTTCTAAGAATACCCAGAGAGCATCCCCCATTCGCAGGGGGCCGCGCCTGATAGAAGAACTGACAAAAACTCCCACAGGTTATTATTATTATTATTATTATTATTATCCAGATTTAGCCATACGGCTCACACTCCCTCTAAGGGGAAAATTCACTCATCCCAGATACCTACGGTATCAAAAGGATTGAGCTCTGGTGGGACTCTTTCCATGTTATCGAGTCCTAGGTGACTTGGTATGTCGGTGTATCTCCCAAAAATTTTCGTACGCATCTGGACGTCGAAAGTAACACAGCTTTCTGCATAATCTTATATAGATGTTCGTTTAGACCCAGCTTTTTTATGTTTTCTAGGAGGCTCTTCGGGATGACTCCAGTGGTAGAAAGAATAATGGGTATCGTCTGGGTACTTTCCATTCTCCATTGTCTCCTGATTTGTATTTCTAGATCTCTGTACTTGGCGATCTTTTCGTTGTATTTAACACGTAAATTATTGGTGTTGGGTATCGTCACATCAATAAGTGTTGTTTGCCTAGTAATTTTATTGACTAGTATGAGATCGGGTCTATTATGGGCCACTGGTTGGTCTGTAAGCACAGTGCGGTCCCAGTATAGCTTGTAGTTGTCATTTTCAAGCATTCTATCAGGGACGTATTGATAATAAGGAAGATGGTCGGTTTGGAGAAGTCCCAGTTTGTCAGCTAGTTCTTGGTGGATAATCTTTCCTACTGAGTCATGGCGTTCTTTATAATCAGTACCGACAAATGCCTGGCAGCCACCGGTAAGATGTTGGATGGTTTCTTGGGCTTGGCATCCATATCGGCATTTGTCATTTTGGACTTGGGGATCTTTATCAATATATTTCAGGTAATTTTTAGTTGAAATAACCTGATCCTGAATGGCAAGTAGGAAACCCTCAGTCTCGGGAAACATCTTTCCTGATGTCAACCAATAGTTCGACGCTGTATTGTCGACATATTCTTGGCTGATCTCATTGAGATGTCGCCCATGCAGAGGTTTACTCATCCAGGTGCGCATTTTGTCTTGTTTAGTCAGGTGGTTTATGCGCATTTCTTGTTCCCTCAGTTTAGCGGCGTCGTATCATCTACTGCGCAAATTGCTCGATGTAAAGTAGATGTCTCAGCCTGTACCTGAAAATAAGTTCTTAAATAAGCAATTTGTTTATCCAATTGCTCACCTATATCCATAAGTCCTCTTCCCCCTTGATACCGCGGTAATGTTGTTCTCTCTACTGCACTGCGTGGGTGATGTTTTTGCGCCTTTGTGAGAAATGTTCTTACTTTCCGCTGAAGATCCTCTATATCTGTTTTTGACCACTTTATAATACCAAATGAGTAGCTCAGCGCGGAACAGGCGTACGTATTTAATGCCTTAAACAAATTTTTACTATTAAGATATGACCGATTTAGTTGTCTTACTCTTCGTACGAACTCCGAAGTTAGTTCAGTTTTCATTTGTTTATGGTCAATTTTCCGCGCTTGTTTTACTCCGAGATATTTGTACATATCATTTTCACCCATTGCCTCGATGTTTTGGCCATCTTGCATATCGAAACCTCCGGGCTGAATCTTTCCTCTGACTATATTTAGTATACGGCACTTGTCTAGTCCAAAATTCATACTGATATCATTTGAGAAATTTTCTACAGTTTTTAGCATCTCATCTAGGTGGTTTCGAGTGGAAGCCATTAATTTTAAATCATCCATATACAACAGATGATTAAGCTTCGCTACAACAGTGTTGTTATTTTTGATGCTAAAACCTGAGTCAGTAGAGTTCAGCAGCTGAGATAGTGGGTTCATTGCTAGGCAGAACCAAAATGGACTCAACGAGTCCCCCTGGAATAGCCCCCGGTTAATAGGGATATTTTCAGTTTCGATATTAATTTCACCCGGTATTTGAAGGTGAATTTTAGACTTCCACTCTGCCATTATATTCTTCAAAAAGGTCACGAGATTATCATCGACTTTATATATTCTTAATTTATCTACCAGCCATTCATGCGGCACTGAATCAAAAGCCTTCTTGTAGTCAATGAAGGCAGTAAACAGGTTTCTTTTTTTGGTGTATGCCTGGTTAGAAATGACTGAGTCGATAATAAGTTGTTCTTTGCAGCCCATGGAGCCCTTAGCGCATCCTTTCTGTTGAGGCTCTATGATATTGTTCAGAGCACAATGTTGGTAGATACGCCGGGCCACACAGGATGTGACCAATTTGTACAAAGTTGGAAGACAAGTAATTGGGCGGTACTTTGCTGGATCTTGGGTATTACTTTGATCCTTCGGTATTAGATAAGTGGTTCCCTGAGTAAGAAATGATGGTATTTCCTGTGAATTAGAAATAATATTATTAATAAATACTGTTAAAAGCTCATGAACACTCCAAAACTTCTTTAGCCAGAAGTTTTGAACTCCGTCTGGTCCAGGAGATTTCCAGTTATGAAGCTCTTTGATAATGTTCGAGACTTCTTCAGTGGTGAAAGGTTCATAAGGAATATTACTGTAGTGTTGACAGTTGTTCGTCGTTTGTTCAATCCATCCAGCATTGTTATTATGAGTAGCTGGCGTCGAAAGTTGGTTTCCCCAAAACTCATGAATTTCTTCTTGGCTTGGGTAGGATTTATTATTTGCATTGTCTACAGTGGAATTAAGTTTCCTATAGAAAGCCTTCTCTGCTTGCTCAAAAAGTATGTTGTCGCATTTCCGGTGGTTACTAACCTTGTACCTCCTCAGGCGGCCTGAGTAAACAGATAGTTTTTGTTTTAATGTGTCCAGGCATTGTTGAGGTGTGTTGTTTTCTGGATCATGTCGTGAGTGTCTTAGAGTGTTAAACAATATTTCGTCAGCTCTTTTGATGATTTTTCTACTTCTTACTCCTCTTATGTATTCTGTTATTTGTCCAATGTCCCTACGCAGTAATTCAATCTTCCCCAGCAGTCGTTTTTCCCAGGGTGCTATTCTGTTACCAGTCCTTCCGATGTTGGTACCCCCGTCGTGTTCTGATCTTGATGCCCATAACATTAGCAATTGCTGTTGCTGCACAGTAAATCAGCATATGCAAATATTCTAATGTGTGGGCCTCTGTGATATAATTGGGTAGGACTTCAGTATTCACAATTTGTAACAGCGCTCCTAGTTTCTTAGAAGAGTTTATTTTTGGTAGCGGTGGTCTGCTAAGTGGGTTTGTTCCACTAAACTCTTGTACAGCGCGTGCCATCTCGTTTACCAGACTATCGTGCAACTCGTTATTGTCCTGCTGTGTATTATTAGGTTGAGTTTCTTGTACGAGAAGCTCAGGAATCTGCTCGTTGGGAACTTCATTAGGGACTTGGTCTGCAACTTGCTCTTGGTTATGGATCTCCTGTTAAATTTCGCTTCTGATAATGTCGCGTCTAGTCTCTGGGATAAGATTGTTTCTTAAAATTACCCGTTATTGGTCTGCTACTCTTTGTTCAGTTACTTGAATTTCTGGGTATTCCCTGCAAAATTCGGCATACAGTTGTTGTCGATAGCCGATCGTTTCTTGACCGAGGTTTGTCACCTTATAATAAAAGCGCAAAATATTTTCGTTTATGGACACAGTCCATTTCATGCGCTGCCTCGGTCGTTCCGCTTGAGTGCTGGTGCCGGCTGATGTTCCAGCGCAGCACCTTCAGCGGGTGGAGCTCTTGTTGTTGTTTGGCTCATTTGTGGTTCTTCTTGTTGTTGGGCTGTAGCTGATTGTATGACAGGGGCCCGCCTCCTCAACACCCTGCCACCGACGTCCCGCATGCTGTCACGTCCAGCGCCGGCTCCAGACGTGCCCTGGAGATCCCCAGGCAGCGACCCTAAACATAAATCATTAATCTCCATTTTCATGGGTGTGCATTTTATACCTACTGCCAGGTGTCAGTTTTTGTTCCACGGCAGGCATCCCTGCTACCCTCTGGGTATCGGTTCTAAGAATACCCAGAGAGCATCCCCCATTCGCAGGGGGCCGCGCCTGATAGAAGAACTGACAACAACTCCCACAGGTTATTATTATTATTCCAGATTTAGCCATACGGCTCACACTTCCTCTAAGGGGAAAATTCACTCATCCCAGATACCTACGGTATCAAAAGGATTGAGCTCTGGTGGGACTCTTTCCATGTTATCGAGTCCTAGGTGACTTGGTATGTCGGTGTATCTCCCAAAAATTTTCGTACGCATCTGGACGTCGAAAGTAACACAGCTTTCTGCATAATCTTATATAGATGTTCGTTTAGACCCAGCTTTTTTATGTTTTCTAGGAGGCTCTTCGGGATGACTCCAGTGGTAGAAAGAATAATGGGTATCGTCTGGGTACTTTCCATTCTCCATTGTCTCCTGATTTGTATTTCTAGATCTCTGTACTTGGCGATCTTTTCGTTGTATTTAACACGTAAATTATTGGTGTTGGGTATCGCCACATCAATAAGTGTTGTTTGCCTAGTAATTTTATTAACTAGTATGAGATCGGGTCTATTATGGGCCACTGGTTGGTCTGTAAGCACAGTGCGGTCCCAGTATAGCTTGTAGTTGTCATTTTCAAGCATTCTATCAGGGACGTATTGATAATAAGGAAGATGGTCGGTTTGGAGAAGTCCCAGTTTGTCAGCTAGTTCTTGGTGGATAATCTTTCCTACTGAGTCATGGCGTTCTTTATAATCATTACCGACAAATGCCTGGCAGCCACCGGTAAGATGTTGGATGGTTTCTTGGGCTTGGCATCCATATCGGCATTTGTCATTTTGGACTTGAGGATCTTTAACAATATATTTCATGTAATTTTTAGTTGGAATAACCTGATCCTGAATGGCAAGTAGGAAACCCTCAGTCTCGGGAAACATCTTTCCTGATGTCAACCAATAGTTCGACGCTGTATTGTCGACATATTCTTGGCTGATCTCATTGAGATGTCGCCCATGCAGAGGTTTACTCATCCAGGTGCGCATTTTGTCTTGTTTAGTCAGGTGGTTTATGCGCATTTCTTGTTCCCTCAGTTTAAGCGGCGTCGTATCATCTACTGCGCAAATTGCTCGATGTAAAGTAGATGTCTCAGCCTGTACCTGAAAATAAGTTCTTAAATTAGCAATTTGTTTATCCAATTGCTCACCTATATCCATAAGTCCTCTTCCCCCTTGATACCGCGGTAATGTTGTTCTCTCTACTGCACTGCGTGGGTGATGTTTTTGCGCCTTTGTGAGAAGTGTTCTTACTTTCCGCTGAAGATCCTCTATATCTGTTTTTGACCACTTTATAATACCAAATGAGTAGCTCAGCGCGGAACAGGCGTACGTATTTAATGCCTTAAACAAATTTTTACTATTAAGATATGACCGATTTAGTTGTCTTACTCTTCGTACGAACTCCGAAGTTAGTTCAGTTTTCATTTGTTTATGGTCAATTTTCCGCGCTTGTTTTACTCCGAGATATTTGTACATATCATTTTCACCCATTGCCTCGATGTTTTGGCCATCTTGCATATCGAAACCTCCGGGCTGAATCTTTCCTCTGACTATATTTAGTATACGGCACTTGTCTAGTCCAAAATTCATACTGATATCATTTGAGAAATTTTCTACAGTTTTTAGCATCTCATCTAGGTGGTTTCGAGTGGAAGCCATTAATTTTAAATCATCCATATACAACAGATGATTAAGCTTCGCTACAACAGTGTTGTTATTTTTGATGCTAAAACCTGAGTCAGTAGAGTTCAGCAGCTGAGATAGTGGGTTCATTGCTAGGCAGAACCAAAGTGGACTCAACGAGTCCCCCTGGAAAAGCCCCCGGTTAATAGGGATATTTTCAGTTTCGATATTAATTTCACCCGGTATTTGAAGGTGAATTTTAGTCTTCCACTCTGCCATTATATTCTTCAAAAAGGTCACGAGATTATCATCGACTTTATATATTCTTAATATATCTACCAGCCATTCATGCGGCACTGAATCAAAAGCCTTCTTGTAGTCAATGAAGGCAGTAAACAGGTTTCTTTTTTTGGTGTATGCCTGGTTAGAAATGACTGAGTCGATAATAAGTTGTTCTTTGCAGCCCATGGAGCCCTTAGCGCATCCTTTCTGTTGAGGCTCTATGATATTGTTCAGAGCACAATGTTGGTAGATACGCCGGGCCACACAGTGTAACGATAAGATTACGTTATCGTTACTGAGAAATTTAAAATAACTTAATTCTGCCTGTAAGGTATGCAACCAACTATACATGTAATCGTATTATCAATTGTTTATCAATTGGTCAAACTGCTTACCGCCGCTTCCGCTTAACTTGGAACTGACGGAAGCCGACGATTTTAAAAGTGGAAGAGCTCACTTTATATCCAACCTTCGAACGGGTCAGAAGAGTGATCTTTCAACGACCAACGCCACATGGCTCAAGTTATCAGAAAAGAAATTTAAGTTATTCAGAGGTGATATTAAGTTAAAGAAGGCGTTTTTTTTTTATATTAGAAGTTTTGGAAAAAGAAGATTTTGGTTCAATTGTTGAAATATTGTTGCGTTGGGTGAGTTTCATTTTAATTAAAGTACATCATTTTTTTTTAACCATTATTAGTTTCATATTAAAATCATTTATTCAATAATTTTACCTTAATTATATTAGTCAAATCACGTTCAGAATTCTTTCTGTTAGAAATTCTGCTAAGTACACGTTCTCATCAATATCCAAGCAATTCGGTAATGTAAGGAGATCCTTCATTACTATTTGCCTATAATATATTCGTGATATGTTAAATTTTAGTTCTTCAGTGAAATATTCATAGTAAATTCCCAACATTTTTTTTAAATACATAGTTTTCGATTAATTTTCCAAGGTCACAAAAAGTGTACGAAACCTTCACTAATTATCACCTTCTGATTAGTTTTTCTTGTCCTAACCGCCTTGTTGTTTATCAACTCTGAATAAAGCTAATGAGAGCTTCTTTGATTTTATTTTAGTCGTTGGAGGAAGAAAGAATATAAAGTCAATACAATAAACATTATTTTGGATTTGGGGTAATAGCTTCCAGTTGAGTTTAGTTTGGAGTTTTTTTTTGGTTTTTCCCGAATATTGGAATAGCGATTCAGTTTGGTGCTAGAACAGTGGGCTTACAGCTTTCACCCGAACGAGTCCCGGCGGCGTAAGGCGTCCGGAAGAAGAACCTTCTCGGCTTGAGAGTAGACAGGTTTTTTTTTTTACTGTTTGGTAATATCGTAAAAATAAGTTACTTAAATATTGTTTAAACTTTAGTGAGTGAACGAACCAAAACTTAAAAATAATCCGTCAATTTTCATAAATCATATTTGCGTATCATTATATATCTTACATTCAATTTTTTTCTTAACATCATTTGCTTATTTTTTTTTTGTGTCATTAAATATTTTAAATATATATATGTATTAGTAATAACAGGGTAGGGGTGGATTTTAATACACTTTGTAAGGTCATTTGTGCACAAAGGTCCATTTTGTATTTTTATAGCCCTACTGGTAACGTCACTGATTTATCTTGGATCTGTTCCTTTCTGAACAGACCAATTGAAATATATTTACAGGTTATCTGATTGGAATCAACTTAGAAATTGTCGGACTGATACATTGTGTTAAATATAGGGAAGGGTAATAATTGTTTTAATATATAAATAGGTTGGTTGTAGTAAATTTTGTTTTAATTAATGAATAAAACTTCATAATAAAAGTTCCTACTTTTCTAGCATATTAGAGGGTGTAAATATATTGTAAATAGGGATCAATAGGTTTTTTTGTATGATAGGGTATTTAAGTTAAATTGTATATTACGGTTTACAGGTTTTTTCTATTTTTTTATTATTAAATTGGGTTATAAGTAATAATCTGTTTTATTAAACAACCTTTTTTTAATAAAGTTATATCTAGTTACAGAAAACATAGTTAGCAGCAGCAATAAAGTCACTAGGTGAAGTGTTTGTTAGACTAAGAGTCCAGTAAACATCTTCCCTGGCGCCCAAATCATTCTTCTCTCATATATTCCTGTTGTCAGTACTTACCCTTAGTTCGTTTTGGTTATTCTTATATTTCCTTAGTTAATATACATCTTTTCTATTCTTTACTGTTTTCTCAGGGCATGCAAATAGGCCTAACCCTACCTTGAGTATCAACTGGCCAGTCTCAAGCATACCCAGCTAGCCTAACTGCATACAGTTTCAACTCTTATTTTAATTTAGTTTCAAACTTATCTTCACACTACTCTACAGATCTTATAACATCAGGGACATAGTCCCAAGGGATCTGCCTACTATATTCGTTACAGTAGCGCCCAAAGTGGAGAAATATAGATTTGTTACAGTGGCGTAGTCCAACGTGGAGCCCAGATTTTCAGTAAGATAGTATTCCTTAATTCATTTGTCTCTTTTTTAAACTGTTTCTAGTTTGTTTGTCTATTTTTGCATATTTTATAGTTATTTAGATCCAGTGTTCTTTGCTACAGTATCTCAGAAATATTGAATAGTGTCTTATATTGCTGTGTTGGTGGTTTTGTTAACTTTAAATTAATAACTAATTGTAAACCTTCATTTAGTATAATATTTTTCATAATTATATTGGTTTGACATTTCTGGTTTGATCGGGTTAGTGATACCTGTACATTTGTTGAGAAATATTGAATAATTTATTGTATTACTATTTACATTGTTATTTGCCAATAGTGGTTTTGTTTAGGTGCGATCACACTATAATATATATTTTTTTTTGGTCAATTATTGCATACTATATATAAAAATAAGTTCAATTTACTTATTGTCATTTGATCTCTCAAACCAACTTTAAATTATTTTAAATATATTTATATTTAAAGGTATAGGTACACCTTTATTAATTACATTTGGTTAAACACATTGTTGATTTTGGTTTGTTGGTGATATTTTTTTTTCTTCCTCTCTTTCATCATGTGTACCTTTAAGGCTGAGCATTTATTAGTTAAGGAAGTGGATTATGAGCTGAGGATAAGGGGAATTCCCTTTGAAGAGTCTACCAAGGTTGAGAAAAAACACCAATTATTGCGCGGTGCCTTGAAACAAGAGCAAGGAAATAGGAGCTTTCGACAAATTTCTTCTGTAGATATTCCTTTTCTGGAACAACAACAGGAGATAAACCAGACGTTGGAGGACCTGGCTCAGAGGATATCCGATTTTAGAGGGACTGTCCATGATAGCATGTATTCCAGGTTAATTTCTCGTCTTACTCATATCTCTGGTCGTGCACATTTACTATCTTGCTCAGATGAGGAGCAACAAATTTTCAAGCGCTCTATTTCCATTAGAATTCTTAGTTTAGAAGGTGAACTTGATTCTCGAGTAAATCCGGCAGCCACTTCCACTCCTATCTCTTCTGTTCATGCAGCTAATTCGTTTTCACACCCTAAACCAATTCAGGTACATAAGTGGGGAATTTTGTTTTCTGGTCAAGGTCATCATGATGAAGTCATTACCTTTTTGGAGAGAGTGGAATGTCTTCGTATTTCAAGAGGTGTGAGTGAGGATGATCTTTTTGCAGCTTCTGCTGAATTATTTACAGGTCCTGCGTTTACTTGGTTTATGAACAACCGTCATAGCTTTTCCACTTGGTCTGAGTTGGCTCAGAAATTAAAGTCTGATTTTCTGCCTTATTCTTTCCAAGATGATCTCCTAGATGAAATCAAAAACCGTAAACAAAAGCCAAACGAACCTGTCACTATGTTTATTAACACCATTTTGGGCATGTGTAGTCGACTTGAGACTCCTCTATCCGACTTTGCCAAAATAAAGATCATTCTTAAGTGTCTGTTGCCTTTTTACCATCAGCAATTAGCTTTAATGGACATTCAGAGTATCGAGGATATCACGGAGAAGTGTAAACGTTTAGAGGAAACCCTATCTTGGTCTTCTTTTTCTGCAAGGACGTCTCGACCTACTTCTGGTCCTTCATTTAACTTAAGTTTCTCTAGAAATCGTTCTTGGCAACCCAAAACTCATACACAGAATGTGTCTGTGGTGAATTCGTCTTTGACTTGTTGGAATTGTCGTGAGCCTGGCCATGCATTTTATGAGTGCGTGACACCTCGTACACGTGTTTTCTGTCACGGTTGTGGTAGAGACAACACACTCAAACGTAACTGTTTTAAGTGTTCGGGAAACGAGCGGACAGAGGCTCGTCCCCTGAGCGTTCCTCAGTCTACAACCCCATCAGGGACTACAAACACAACAGTAAACGAAACCACAGGTCCAATACTCCCCAGCACTTCGAAATCACCCACTCAAGAAAAGAAAAACACTCACCAACCAAAGCACAACAAACAAAAACCAAAGCAAGCAAAAAAGTAACTGTCAACCACACTGCGGTTAACTCGAGCTGTTTGCTTGACCTTAGATTATCTCCACCAGTCGTAAGTCATAATTTTAGTAATGAACATAATCAGCACAGGGAAACAGTTCCATTTTCTACACCAGTTTGTAAATTTGTTGGCAATGATAATATGTCTAAGTTAGTACCATTTTATAATTTGGATGGCCAATATAATATTTTAGATTTTGATATTAATTCTTTATTAGTCAGAAAACATAATGATAACCGACCTTATCTTGAAATTGAGATATTAGGACATTCTTGTTTGGCTCTATTAGATAGTGGCTCTAACATTTCTTTAATAGGTTCCTATTCATTACAACTGTTAGAAAACACTAATATTAATATTATACCTATTTCTTCCCTGCAAGTCTCTACTGCAGATGGTACCATTCAGTCGATCACAGGTAAATTTGAAACTGAAATTTTAGTTGCAAATATTCGCAAAACTATTACCTTTTATATTATACCTTCCGTGCAAAATTCTTTAATTCTTGGCATGGATTTTTTAAATGCATTTAATAGCACATTTAGTCGTGTTCTAGTTCACCTACGAATCGGACGTGCCTATCGACAAAGCGGAACGAAATTAATCTGTTTTCGTTTAAAAATTGTGTTTTTATAAATCTGCAGATTAGGTGTAAAAATAAAATTAGATTGTGAGTTTTAAGAACAATTAAATGGACCAGTTAGTCGGGGGGAAACCCCCAGACGACTCAGTGCCCCCAGATATACGTCAAAAAAATACAAATGATATACAAACAACAACAGCAATGACCATCGATAACGATAACACATCGAAAGAAAGACAGGAGTTTTTGTATGTAAGTACTGATTTAGGCCCGTATCATATTTATGTTGAGAATAATTCGGTCGAATTTAAAGGTAAATTAAATGCACTTAAAATCGGAGATATTATTATTTCTAACTTTCCGGAGATAGACAATAAAATTATAAGTATCGATTCTATAGGTCGGAATAGGGTTAGGATCAAGTTAAAGGATTATAAATCAGCAAATTTTCTAATAAATAATAAAAACGAAAATATTTTTGTTAAAAATAACTTTGTATTGTATATCCCAAAATTCATTCTTCATAGACAAGGTGTTATTAGAGATATAGAAAAAGATTTTTCAGAGGCGTACATAAAAGATAAAATAAGACAATTTGATCAACATTGCACTTTTGAAGTATCTAATGTCAAAAGAATAAAACGTAAAGTAGAAAAAATTACGGATGAAGGTAAAATAGTAGAATATGTACCCACAAAGTCTTGCATTGTTATTTTCAAATCACAAATCTTACCAAAATATATTTCTATTAATAAAGTTATTAAGGAGGTAGAGCCGTATAACCAGAAAGTATTATTATGTTATAACTGCCTCCGTTTTGGTCATCTGGGAGGTCAGTGTCGAAGTAAACCAAGATGCAGCAAATGTCAGGAGTCCCATACCACACAAGATTGTAAAAATTCAGATTACATACCACGGTGCTTTAACTGTCAAGGAAATCATCTTACTACTAATTTGTCTGCTTGTCCAGAATTTAAAAGACAAAAAATTGTAAAGGAAACCATGAGCTCTTGCAATATTAATTTCTTTGATGCAAATAAACAGGTCCCAAAAAATACGTACGCAAACATAGTCGCTCATAATACCTCTGCCATGGAAAGTGGTCAAATATCCTCGACAAATTATTCCCAACGGCCTCAATCTGGACCTACCCCTTCTAGTACAATACAGTATCATTCCTCTCAACCTCAGTACTCACAGTCCCACAATTTACAACCCAAATCCTATAATAACAATTTTACTAATTATATGTTTGCTTCTCCTACAACTTCAAACCCAAACAAAAGGCACAGACCAACCAGCCCTGATCCCATTGAAATTTCAAGAAAAGAAATACTTACACAACCAAAAACCTCTTTTGTCTCGGGGGGAATTTTTAATAGTCAACATTATTTAAAAAACTCAGCCGGAGTAAAATTACAATCAGAGGAATTAAATGCAACAATAAGTTTAGTTTTAGAAGTAGTTCTCAATATTATAAGTAATATAAAACAAACAAACAATTTCGATGTATCAAAATCTGAAATTGTGGAATTAATTAGTAAACATGTAAACCATACCTTGTCTTCAAATTCGCAGACACAAACGCGAACATAAATTTGCTGCAATGGAACTGTCGTTCAGCAGTAGCTAATAAAGTAAATCTAGAATATCTGCTATATCAAAATAATATTTCCATAGCATTGCTTTCAGAAACGTGGTTTAAATCAAAATACTATTATAATTTTAAAGGTTACAATTGCTTTAGATCAGATCGGGCAGACGGATATGGTGGAACTGCCATTTTATTAAAATCAAACTTAAGATGCGAAGAAATAAATCTTAAAAATAGATATCCTTTCACTCACAAATGTATTTCAGTTAAAATTTTCCGAGGTAAAAATCCCATCAATATTGTGTCAGTTTACATTGAACCAAAGACCAAGATATCTGAAAGTCAATGGTTGGAATTCTTTAAAGACATACCTAAACCGTTTATTATTGGTGGAGATTTTAATTCCCACAGTATCGCATGGGGCTGTGAAATTGAAGACAGCTATGGTAAAAAACTTTTAGAATGTATTGATCATTGTAATTTGATATGCTTGAATGATGGATCGCCCACATTAGCAACTAGTAAGAGTCCATCCGCTATTGACTTAACCTTTTGTACACAAGATATTTCAAAATTTTTTACTTGGAGAGTCCTACAGGACCCTCATGGATCCAATCATCTTCCGATTATCATTAACATGGAAACAGATCATATAACTTCATTTACAGCTCAAAACTATCACAAGATCTGGAATCTTAACAAGGCCGATTGGAAATTATACACATCTGTACTAGAAGCTGTAAATTCTCCTGGAAACTATCAAACTCTAATAGCAAACATTAATAAAGCAGCCAATTTAGCAATACCAAAGTTTTCATCTAACGGAACACATAAGAGACGAATTTCGAACCAATGGTGGTGTGAAAGTTGCAAAACCGCCGCTGATAACCGAAAAATTGCATATGGAAAATATAAACAAGATCCTACAAAAAATAATTTAGTTGAATTTAAGAGACTTGACGCTGTCGCAAAAAAACTTTTCAAACAAAAGAAAAAACAGAATTGGGTAGAATACTGCGAAAGCCTAAATTCAAAAACACAAATCAGTGAAGTGTGGAAGAAAGTAAACACTTTTAAAAACCGCAAACAGTCCAACAAGATTCCAATAGATCCAGAATCCAGCTGGCTAGATGAATTTCATAAGAAAATATCTCCACAGTGGGTACCTTCACAACATTTTCCAGAATACAGCGAAACAGTGTCAAGAGATAGGTTTGGCTTAGAAGAACCATTTAAAATGTGGGAGTTAGAGCGAGTACTTAGTCAACAAAATAGCAGTGCTCCAGGTAAAGACAATATTTCATATTCCATGATATACCATATTCCTCACCACTATAAAATATCATTATTAAATATTTTTAATGACATTTGGAATGATACGTCACAAATTCCAGACAGCTGGAAGGAATATATTCTAATACCTATTAAAAAACCTGGTAAGCCAGAAAATTGCAGTAGATCATATAGACCAATATCCTTAGCCTCTTGCTTCCTAAAGACGTTAGAAAGGTTAATAAAAAATAGAATTGAACATTGGTTAGAGCAAGAACATATTCTCCCAAAATCTCAGTATGGATTTCGAAAATCAAAATCAACCCAAGATGCCATAACTGCCTTAGTCTCATCCATACTAATAAACTTTACTGATAATATGTATACTATGGCTGCTTTTCTTGATGTCTCCTCTGCATTCGATACCGTTAACTTGGACATTATGCATAAAAAGCTATTAGACATCGGCTTCCCCATCACCATAGCTAGTTTTCTGAGGACATTGTACACTAATAGATCAACTTTTTTAAAAATCAACCATTCCATCTCTCCACCACGTCTTACTAATATAGGACTTCCACAGGGTAGCATATTAAGCCCAATACTATTTATTTTATATAATATGGATATAGAAAATTGTATTAATAGCCCAACAAAAATTATTCAATATGCTGATGATGTAGTAGTTTACACAGCCCACAAATCATTGGATATATGTAAAAATAATTTTGATCTCTCAATTAAAGCTGTTCTTAATCACTATGAAAATATTGGTTTAGATATATCAGAATCTAAAACTGAAATTTGTATTTTCTCTAGAAAACATCAAATTCCACAAGGGCATCTGGAAGTAGGTCAAATTCAGTTCCCTATTAAAAATTGTATAAAATATCTCGGTACTTATTTAGACAGAAAACTCCTATGGAAGGATCAAATTCATCATGTCATAAAAAAGTCTGAAAATGCAATGAACATTCTAAGAGCCTTTTGTAGAACTAACTGGGGCGCTGATCCAAATGTAGCACTTTTATTTTACCGTACTATGATTCGTCCCATTTTCGATTACAATTGTCATTTATATGGAACTGCCGCAAACACACATTTAAATAAATTAGAAATACAAAAAAATAAATGCCTTCGGCTTTGTCTTGGATATTTGAATTCTACACCTGTTAATATAATGGAAGTTGAGGCGATAGAACCACCTCTGAAATTTCGACGGGAGTTTTTAAGTGATAAATTCATTACTAGAGCCATAGGGAAAAATACTAACTATCTACAGGATATTCATACTTTATCAATTTTAGATCTAACTCATAAATATTGGACAAAGAAAAAATGTTCTCTTCTGGTAAATAGTTACCTGAGGATATCTCAATACCGACATACTTTCTATACGTATGAAAATCAAGTTTCACCTATGTATTCCCATATATTAGAAGAGCTTTTTTCAAAACATATTAATACCTTTTTTATGGACAGTAATTTAGATCCAGTAGCTTTTCAATCATTTACACGGCATAAATGGCCAAACTATCAGTTTTACTTTACAGACGGATCTAAAGTACAAAACAAAGTAGGATGTGCATTAATTAATGTTCAAAGTGGATTTAAAAAATTATTGAAATTGCCAGCTGAATCATCGATATACACTGCTGAAATGACAGCGATTCTTCTTGCATTAAGGCATATACATAGTAACGAACCCTACAGCTGCATAATATTTACAGACAGTAAGAGTGTCGTCGACAGACTAACAAACGTACATAGGTCCAAACAACTAAATCATATAGAACTAGAAATTATGACTATTTACAATAAAATTACAAATTTAGGGAAAAGCATTATTATATCATGGATAAAGGGACACGCGGGCATTAAGGGCAATGAAATAGCAGATAGCCTAGCCAAATCTGCCCTAGACATGGGCGAAGAAGCTCCCTTGAACTTACTCCCCTTTTCAGACATTGATATAATTAGTAAACAGCATCAAAAAGAAAAATGGCAAACATATTATCGAAACACGAGAACTGGAAATAATTACAAACAAATGCAGCCTGAAATACCCATAAAAAGATGGTTTCATACTCTATCAAATCGCCATTTCATAAGGGTTATAAACAGATTAAGATCTAATCATGCTCTTACCCCCCTTCATATGTACAAGTTGGGTCTCGCGGAGTCACCTAATTGCAAGTGTGGAAAAGAAGGTAACTTATTACATATTTTTCTTGAATGTTCCCACGAATCAGTAAACATAAACAAATTTTATGATAATCTTATTATATTAAAAATTCCACTTCCCGTCTACCTGAACAATTTGATTTTCTCTAGAGATAGCAATATATTAAAAATGATTTACGAACATATCAAAAACTGTAAATATAAATTGTAGCTTAAAACTAACTTATATTTAAGTAAATATTGTATTATAGCAAAAAAAAAAAAAAAAAAAAAATTAAATAGAAAAAAAAAAAAAAAAAAATTAAAATAAAAAAAAAAAAAAAAAAAAAATCATAAAGAAATAAAAAAAAAAAAAAAAAAAAAAAAAAAAAAAAAAAAAAAAAAAAAAGATGTAAACCTCCGAGATGTTGAATCGGGTTATGTCTTAGCGCAGGAAAAAAAAAAAAAAAAAAAAAAAAAAAAAAATTAAAAAAGAAAAAAAAAAAAAAAAAGAATTATTACTAATTACTAATTACTAATTATTAATTGTTAATTGCTAATTATTACTAATTGCACGTTAGATTGTACGGATGATTATATGTTTATTCCTCTAATTGTAAAAAATTCCTCTGATTGTAAAAATTGTTTGTCTTTAAATTTGTCTGGCTAATTGGCTCGGCCAAGGCCATCAAACTGAATAAAAAAAAAAAAAAAAATAATAGCACATTAAATTGTTCGGACTTTTCGTTCTCTATTTCTTCCTTTAATTTATCAACTGTAAGTGTTATTCGTGAATTTTCTAGTTTGTCTGGAATGGAACAAAAACAGTTAGAGGATATTATCTCTAAATTTTCATCTATTTCGTCTAAAGATAAATTAGGCCGTACACATTTAATGTCTCATACTATTGAAGTGAAAACTTAAACTCCTTTCAGACAGTATCAATATCCCATACCTCAAGCATGGCAAGCAGATTTAGGTAAAGAAATCGATTCAATGCTCTCCTTAAACATTATCGAACCTTCTACCTCTTCATATTGTAGTCCTCTGTGGCTTACAAAGAAGAAGGATGGATCATTCAGAATTTGTTTTGATGGTCGTAAATTAAACAGTATCACATCGAATAGGGACGCTTATCCTATCCCTCGAATAGATGTTATATTAAGCAAACTCCAGAATGCGAAATACATCTCTTCCATTGACTTATCCAAGGCCTTCTTACAAATTCCTTTGAGTGAAGAGAGTAAGAAATATACTGCTTTCGCTGTTAGTGGTAAAGGATTATTTCAATTTGTCACGATGCCTTTTGGTCTAGTTTCAGCTCCTCAGACGATGTGTCGTTTAATGGACTTAGTTATTGGTCCACAACTTGAACCATTTGTATTTTATTATTTAGATGATATTTTAGTTGTTACTCCTGATTTTACTTCGCACATTGAAATATTAGAGAAGTTATTTTCACGCCTTAAAGAGGCTAATCTCACTGTCAACTTGGATAAATGTAATTTTTGTCGTCCTAATCTCAAATTCCTGGGATATGTTGTTGATAGTCAAGGTTTGAGGACAGATCCTGACAAGGTAACCGCTATCAAGGACTTCCCCATACCTAAAACAACTACTCAGTTACGTAGGATCTTGGGTATGTGTGGGTATTATCGAAGGTTTGTACGTTCTTATTCCACTTTATTATCACCTCTTACTGACCTCCTTAAGAATAGGAAAAAGGGTCAGACTATTACCTGGAATCCTGAGGCTGATGATGCTTTTCATCGTATTAAAGAAGCTCTTACCAGTGCTCCTGTCATGACTTCTCCTGATTTCAGTGAACACTTTTACCTCATGACAGATTGTTCTAATACTGCTTCAGGTGGTGTCCTCTTTCAGATGAAAGATGGTTCTGAGCACCCCATAGCGTACACTAGTAATAAGCTCAATAAGGCCCAGAAAAATTACTCCACTACTGAGCGGGAACTCCTTGCTATAATTCATGGCTTGGAGGCCTTCAGGTATTATTTAGAAGGTCGTAAGTGTACTTTGATCACTGACCATAGTTCGTTGTTGTGGATGCATTCTATGCGTAACCCGTCCCAACGGTTGTCCCGCTGGATTTGTAAGTTATCAGCGTTTGACTATAACATTGTCCACCGTAAGGCAAATGGTGTTGTAGTAGCTGATGCTTTGTCTCGAACATTTGATGTCAATCTTCTTGACGTATCCACTTTAGTTCCGGATGCGTGGTACCATAAAATGTTGGAGAATGTTACTCAGAATCCTGGTCAGTACCCTGATTTTAAAGTGGAACATAATATCCTTTATAAACATGTTGTTAGTCCAATTGAAGCCTTGACTAATATGTCGGATTGGAAAATTGTCGTCCCAACCGCAAATAGGGATGAAATTCTTCGTACTTTTCATGATAATGTGACATCTGGTCACTTTGGTTCCTTTAAAACATTTAGTAGGATAGCGAAGCTATATTATTGGCCTGGTATGCGCAACTGTATTAAGAAATATATTTCTAGATGCAAAGTTTGCGCTACATGCAAGCCAAGTAATAAGCCACAAGCTGGATTAATGGGTTCTTTTAGGAACATTGACTTCCCATGGCAGATGGTATCTATGGATTTAATTGGACCATACCCTCGTAGTTATAAGGGCAATACCTATTGTTTGGTGGTCGTGGATTACTTCACTAAATTTCCATTAGTTTTTCCTCTTCGTAATGCCACAGTTCCTGCCATTGTGAAATATTTGGAGGAGCAAGTCTTTTTGTTATTTGGTGTTCCCCAAATTGTCTCTTGTGACAATGGTCCTCAATTTGTAGCTAAGGCTTTTAAAGACCTTCTAACTAAATACAAAGTTCAGAAGATCTTTTATAACGCTGCGTACCATCCGCAAGCTAATCATAGTGAGCGTGTAAACCGCAGTATTGTTACAGCCCTAAGATCATATACATACCAAGACCACAGAGCTTGGGATCAATATATTCACTCCATAGCTCAAGCCATAAGAACTTCTGTCCATGAAGTTACGCAGTGTTCCCCAGCTTATTTAAATTTTGGTCGAAATGTTGCCTTATCTGGTGATTATTTTGGTTTAGTTTCAGGCAATTCCACAAATCTACCTCAAATATCAGATAAACTTCATCGTTTAGATGATATACAGACTCTACCTCCAATATTTGCAGACATCAGGAAGAAATTAAAAACTTCTTACCTTAAGTCACAGGGTCAGTATAACTTGAGGAAAAGAGATTTGCGATT
The DNA here is from genome assembly GCF_040954645.1 of Diabrotica undecimpunctata. Taxonomy (NCBI): domain Eukaryota; kingdom Metazoa; phylum Arthropoda; class Insecta; order Coleoptera; family Chrysomelidae; genus Diabrotica; species Diabrotica undecimpunctata. The sequence continues at coordinate 102,135,017 of NC_092804.1, read as the reverse complement.
CTTTGTTGGTGATCGGGTATTAAAACGTAATTTTGTTAAGTCTAGTAAAGGTGATGCTGTTTCTGCCAAATTTTGTCAAAAATACGTCCCCTGTATTGTCAGTAAAGTAATATCTCCTTTAATATATGAATTGAAAGATAGTTTGTCCAACAAACGTCTTGGTCGATTTCATATAAAGGACTTATTACCAGATAACACTGTCAATGACTTAGACTCTTCATCGTCAGAAGAAGATTAACCTGACAGGATTGATTAGGTTAATTCCTCTTTCTAAATTTTGGTAATACTTGATTTTTTAATGAATAGGTAAATGATTGGATTTTGATTTTAGTCACCAGATAGACAATATGGTTTATCTATTATATAATAGTTTTAGCTTCCCATACTAAATTTAGCTTTGTTGTTATTAGTTATAATATTGAAGTAGGTACAGCAAATTTTTTTTTGGTAAATCAAACTGGTGTAGAACTGTCAACTCTTCGTACCTTATTATGTTTATATGTGTCATTGCTGCATATTGGTATACATAAATACATGTATATGTTTAGATTTTGTTTATTTGATCCTGAGGTTGTTTTTGGTAGTTCCTACAGGAAAATTATTAAAATACTTAGTAATATTCTTTGATACATTAGTTAGCATTTGGTCTAAAGAAGTTATCGCGTCATTTGTTTTAGATAATACAATTTTAGTATACAGTGTGATTCCTAAGTTAGACTTCATTCGTTAAAAATTCAATGAAGTTAGTTGAGATAAAAGTTACGCCGAATTATTATGTAACCTTTTGTTATTTTTTTTTTGGTATCTAACATTTCTTATGAAATTGGTTTGCCTCGCATGGCTATGCAAATACGTGGGTTCGAAACTTGTGTTACTATCAATAGTGCGCACCTGATAGGAAGCAGATTTCAGGGCTCACAATTGCCTGGTTATATCTATCAGACCTTAATCAATTTAAATGCTGAATCTCTATGATAGAATGTTTAATCATCGTCATCATTATTGAAGGATGTACTAAACATTCTAGTATTCAGAAATATTATTCTGTTGAAACATAGTCTTAATTTGAATCTCACTTCTATTATACATATATTGTCTACCCTTTTTAGCTTTATTATCTAGTTGTGCTGATACAAATGGTAACCTCTTAGATCTCAGCCTTATTAGAATATATCTTTTGTATTCAACAATTGAATATTGTGTTTAGCATCAGCTTTCCTGGGAACTCATTTTGTTTTTATATGTAATTAGGAGTCAGGATCAATGTTCTGTTATATAGATACAAGTAACTAGTGAACATACCCTAATCTGCAGTTTCTTAAGAAATTGACTTCTTGTTCTCTAGTACTTCTTTGATTGAATGTTTATAAGAGTTATCCATTTATGATGTCTTAAGGTATTGTATTAGCGATGATTTAGTGATATTTGGTTGGCTTTTTCTGGCTATTCTTATAAATCTGTTGTAGCTACAGCTATAGTTAGAGAATTCCAGAATTAGTTAACTCCATTTCGTTATGTCAGTTCTTTAATTTGGTACACTTTCTTCCTGTTGTATTACTCTTATATGTGAAACTCAACTGTTCATCTATTAGTTCATATATTACTAATATTTGTGTTGGAATACCTTACTCCAATAAGTTTGTCATTCTTGTGTAGATCTTATCTTGAATCTGATGCATAACAGATGATGAGCTTAATTTGGGTTGTAATCCATCGTAGGTTGTGGAACTTGATAGGGATACAATGTGGTCTGGAATTTGGTAACCTTCAATGACACGAAAGGGAGTCCTAGGAAGATGATTTGGGATTCTTCCGGATGTTCGGCCTAGTCAGGTTGAGTCGTTAGTAGATTCTTGATTATGTTGTATACTGACTAAGTATCCCTTATTATACCTATCTACTCATGACTGGAATCAGATCAATTCACATATGCTGCAGACACTTAGTCTGTTATTTCGTTCCAATGGTTCAGTTTCATGGTACCAAATATTTAGCATCTATAGAGTATAATGATTATTAGGTTGTGGTGATGACCCATGAATTTGCCTGATTGTTTCACATTGGATATGCCAATATAAATCTGTTGTCCATTGTCGGATCAATTTAGGATAAAATGCATGCTACGATCATTTTTCCTCAGTAACTCTTATATCTAGTGTGGTTTTATATTACGGTCCATATTTTGGTTTATTGCGAATTGGTTACGAAATCTACTGATTGCTTCACCTTGGATATGCTCTAAAATAAATCTGATGTCCATGGATGGATCAATTTTGTATCGTTCATCCCATTCGTCAATTATTTTGAAGATTTGTATTTTTATTAGTTATTTAGTATAAGGTTTTAATAAACATACTATAACTTGTAGGCATGAGTGCTTGTGTCATATTTAGTATATTGGATATTAGAACTACCCCTCTTGCATGACTCATAATCTGTGGTTAAGTATAATCGGTCGAGTTAAATGCAAATGTGTGGAAGTTATTTGGTATATTCGGTTATATATTAGCAAGTTTTGTATTCATGTATATGATTGGTATAGTGTTCTTGTTGACAATAATTTGGGGTTTATTTAAATCTACTTAATCAACTTGAACACAATTTTGGTTTTTAGAATGTCAGTCACGGATGGAAGATTCTGTGCATTTCATATGTTAGCTAGTGTGGTGTCCTGACACGCTATATTATTGGCTATTCTGTTCACGTCTGTGATGGATCCCACAGTATATGATTGGTCTTGAATATCTATAGTTACACAGAAAAAAAAAAATTGTTCTTAGGTCAATTTTTTTTCTCCAAGTAAAGGGGGAATGTAACGATAAGATTACGTTATCGTTACTGAGAAATTTAAAATAACTTAATTCTGCCTGTAAGGTATGCAACCAACTATACATGTAATCGTATTATCAATTGTTTATCAATTGGTCAAACTGCTTACCGCCGCTTCCGCTTAACTTGGAACTGACGGAAGCCGACGATTTTAAAAGTGGAAGAGCTCACTTTATATCCAACCTTCGAACGGGTCAGAAGAGTGATCTTTCAACGACCAACGCCACATGGCTCAAGTTATCAGAAAAGAAATTTAAGTTATTCAGAGGTGATATTAAGTTAAAGAAGGCGTTTTTTTTTTATATTAGAAGTTTTGGAAAAAGAAGATTTTGGTTCAATTGTTGAAATATTGTTGCGTTGGGTGAGTTTCATTTTAATTAAAGTACATCATTTTTTTTTAACCATTATTAGTTTCATATTAAAATCATTTATTCAATAATTTTACCTTAATTATATTAGTCAAATCACGTTCAGAATTCTTTCTGTTAGAAATTCTCCTAAGTACACGTTCTCATCAATATCCAAGCAATTCGGTAATGTAAGGAGATCCTTCATTACTATTTGCCTATAATATATTCGTGATATGTTAAATTTTAGTTCTTCAGTGAAATATTCATAGTAAATTCCCAACATTTTTTTTAAATACATAGTTTTCGATTAATTTTCCAAGGTCACAAAAAGTGTACGAAACCTTCACTAATTATCACCTTCTGATTAGTTTTTCTTGTCCTAACCGCCTTGTTGTTTATCAACTCTGAATAAAGCTAATGAGAGCTTCTTTGATTTTATTTTAGTCGTTGGAGGAAGAAAGAATATAAAGTCAATACAATAAACATTATTTTGGATTTGGGGTAATAGCTTCCAGTTGAGTTTAGTTTGGAGTTTTTTTTTGGTTTTTCCCGAATATTGGAATAGCGATTCAGTTTGGTGCTAGAACAGTGGGCTTACAGCTTTCACCCGAACGAGTCCCGGCGGCGTAAGGCGTCCGGAAGAAGAACCTTCTCGGCTTGAGAGTAGACAGGTTTTTTTTTTTACTGTTTGGTAATATCGTAAAAATAAGTTACTTAAATATTGTTTAAACTTTAGTGAGTGAACGAACCAAAACTTAAAAATAATCCGTCAATTTTCATAAATCATATTTGCGTATCATTATATATCTTACATTCAATTTTTTTCTTAACATCATTTGCTTATTTTTTTTTTGTGTCATTAAATATTTTAAATATATATATGTATTAGTAATAACAGGGTAGGGGTGGATTTTAATACACTTTGTAAGGTCATTTGTGCACAAAGGTCCATTTTGTATTTTTATAGCCCTACTGGTAACGTCACTGATTTATCTTGGATCTGTTCCTTTCTGAACAGACCAATTGAAATATATTTACAGGTTATCTGATTGGAATCAACTTAGAAATTGTCGGACTGATACATTGTGTTAAATATAGGGAAGGGTAATAATTGTTTTAATATATAAATAGGTTGGTTGTAGTAAATTTTGTTTTAATTAATGAATAAAACTTCATAATAAAAGTTCCTACTTTTCTAGCATATTAGAGGGTGTAAATATATTGTAAATAGGGATCAATAGGTTTTTTGTATGATAGGGTATTTAAGTTAAATTGTATATTACGGTTTACAGGTTTTTTCTATTTTTTTATTATTAAATTGGGTTATAAGTAATAATCTGTTTTATTAAACAACCTTTTTTTAATAAAGTTATATCTAGTTACAGAAAACATAGTTAGCAGCAGCAATAAAGTCACTAGGTGAAGTGTTTGTTAGACTAAGAGTCCAGTAAACATCTTCCCTGGCGCCCAAATCATTCTTCTCTCATATATTCCTGTTGTCAGTACTTACCCTTAGTTCGTTTTGGTTATTCTTATATTTCCTTAGTTAATATACATCTTTTCTATTCTTTACTGTTTTCTCAGGGCATGCAAATAGGCCTAACCCTACCTTGAGTATCAACTGGCCAGTCTCAAGCATACCCAGCTAGCCTAACTGCATACAGTTTCAACTCTTATTTTAATTTAGTTTCAAACTTATCTTCACACTACTCTACAGATCTTATAACATCAGGGACATAGTCCCAAGGGATCTGCCTACTATATTCGTTACAGTAGCGCCCAAAGTGGAGAAATATAATTTTGTTACAACAGGATGTGACCAATTTGTACAAAGTTGGAAGACAAGTAATTGGGCGGTACTTTGCTGGATCTTGGGTATTACTTTGATCCTTCGGTATTAGATAAGTGGTTCCCTGAGTAAGAAATGATGGTATTTCCTGTGAATTAGAAATAATATTATTAATAAATACTGTTAAAAGCTCATGAACACTCCAAAACTTCTTTAGCCAGAAGTTTTGAACTCCGTCTGGTCCAGGAGATTTCCAGTTATGAAGCTCTTTGATAATGTTCGAGACTTCTTCAGTGGTGAAAGGTTCATAAGGAATATTACTGTAGTGTTGACAGTTGTTCGTCGTTTGTTCAATCCATTCAGCATTGTTATTATAAGTAGCTGGCGTCGAAAGTTGGTTTCCCCAAAACTCATGAATTTCTTCTTGGCTTGGGTAGGATTTATTATTTGCATTTTCTACAGTGGAATTAAGTTTCCTATAGAAAGCCTTCTCTGCTTGCTCAAAAAGTATGTTGTCGCATTTCCGGTGGTTACTAACCTTGTACCTCCTCAGGCGGCCTGAGTAAACAGATAGTTTTTGTTTTAATGTGTCCAGGCATTGTTGAGGTGTGTTGTTTTCTGGATCATGTCGTGAGTGTCTTAGAGTGTTAAACAATATTTCTTCAGCTCTTTTGATGATTTTTCTACTTCTTACTCCTCTTATGTATTCTGTTATTTGTCCAATGTCCCTACGCAGTAATTCAATCTTCCCCAGCAGTCGTTTTTCCCAGGGTGCTATTCTGTTACCAGTCCTTCCGATGTTGGTACCCCGTCGTGTTCTGATCTTAATGCCCATAACATTAGCAATTGCTGTTGCTGCACAGTAAATCAGCATATGCAAATATTCTAATGTGTGGGCCTCTGTGATATAATTGGGTAGGACTTCAGTATTCACAATTTGTAACAGCGCTCCTAATTTCTTAGAAGAGTTTATTTTTGGTAGCGGTGGTCTGCTAAGTGGGTTTGTTCCACTAAACTCTTGTACAGCGCGTGCCATCTCGTTTACCAGACTATCGTGCAACTCGTTATTGTCCTGCTGTGTATTATTAGGTTGAGTTTCTTGTACGAGAAGCTCAGGAATCTGCTCGTTGGGGACTTCATTAGGGACTTGGTCTGCAACTTGCTCTTGGTTATGGATCTCCTGTTCAATTTCGCTTCTGATAATGTCGCGTCTAGTCTCTGGGATAAGATTGTTTCTTAAAATTACCCGGTATTGGTCTGCTACTCTTTGTTCAGATACTTGAATTTCTGGGTATTCCCTGCAAAATTCGGCATACAGTTGTTGTCGATAGCCGATCGTTTCTTGACCGAGGTTTGTCACCTTATAATAAAAGCGCAAAATATTTTCGTTTATGGACACAGTCCATTTCATGCGCTGCCTCGGTCGTCCCGCTTGAGTGAGCGCCGGCTGATGTTCCAGCGCAGCACCTTCAGCGGGTGGAGCTCTTGTTGTTGTTTGGCTCATTTGTGGTTCTTCTTGTTGTTGGGCTGTAGCTGATTGTATGACAGGGGCCCGCCTCCTCAACACCCTGCCACCGACGTCCCGCATGCTGTCACGTCCAGCGCCGGCTCCAGACGTGCCCTGGCGATCCCCAGGCAGCGACCCTAAACATAAATCATTAATCTCCATTTTCATGGGTGTGCATTTTATACCTACTGCCAGGTGTCAGTTTTTGTTCCACGGCAGGCATCCCTGCTACCCTCTGGGTATCGGTTCTAAGAATACCCAGAGAGCATCCCCCATTCGCAGGGGGCCGCGCCTGATAGAAGAACTGACAAAAACTCCCACAGGTTATTATTATTATTATTTCAGATTTAGCCATACGGCTCACACTCCCTCTAAGGGGAAAATTCACTCATCCCAGATACCTACGGTATCAAAAGGATTGAGCTCTGGTGGGACTCTTTCCATGTTATCGAGTCCTAGGTGACTTGGTACATCGGTGTATCTCCCAAAAATTTTCGAACGCATCTGGACGTCGAAAGTAGCACAGCTTTCTGCATGATCTTATATAGATGTTCATTTAGACCCAGCTTTCTTATGTTTTCTAGAAGGTTCTTCGGGATGACTCCAGTGGTAGAAAGAATAATAGGTATCGTCTGGGTACTTTCCATTCTCCATTGTCTCCTTATTTGTATTTCCAGATCTCTGTACTTGGCGATCTTTTCGTTGTACTTAACACGCAGATTATTGTTGTTAGGTATCGCCACATCGATTAGTGTTGTTTGTCTTGTAAGTTTATTAACTAGCACGAGATCTGGTCTGTTATGTGCTACAGTTTGGTCTGTGAGCACAGTGCGATCCCAGTATAGCTTGTAGTTGTCATTCTCAAGCATACTCTCAGGAACGTATTGATAATATGGGAGATGGTTTGTTTGTAGAAGTCCCAGTTTAAAAGCTATCTCTTGATGGAGGATCTTTCCTACTGAGTCATGCCGTTCCTTATAGTCAGTTGCAGCAAATGCCTGGCAGCCCCCGGTAAGATGTTGGATGGTTTCTTGGGCTTGACATCCATATCGGCATTTGTCGTTTTGGACCTGAGGGTCTTTGACGATATATTTCAGGTAATTTTTTGTTGGTATAACCTGATCCTGAATGGCCAGTAGTGAACCTTCTGTTTCAGGGAACATCTTTCCTGATGTCAGCCAATAGTTCGACGCTATATTGTCGACATGGTCTTGACTGACCTCATGGGGATGTCGCCCGTGCAGAGGTTTACCCATCCAGGTGCGCATTTTTTCGTCCTTAGTAAGATGGTTTATGCGCATTTCTGGTTCCCTCAGTTTGATCGGTGTTGTATCATCTACTGCGCAAATCGCGCGATGTAGAGTAGATGTCTCAGCCTGCACCTGAAAATAAGTTCTTAAATTAGTAATTTGTTTTTCTAGTTGCTCACTTATATCCATAAGTCCTCGTCCTCCTAAATACCGCGGTAATGTCGTTCTTTCCACTGCACTTCGAGGATGGTGTTTTTGTGCCTTTGTGAGGTGTGTTCGTACTTTTCGCTGAAGATTTTCTATATCGGTTTTTGTCCACTTAACAATACCAAATGAGTAGCTAAGCGCGGAACATGCGTAGGTGTTTAGTGCCTTAAACAAATTTTTACTGTTAAGATGTGAACGAAGCAGCTTATTATTATTATTATTATTATTATTATTATTATTATTATTATTATTATTATTATTATTATTATTATCATATATATCCTGTGAAATAATCACTTCGTTGCTACATTTGTATACGTATTTTTACTGGCTTCATATGAAGATACTGCTTCCGAGTAGATCTTCCTTTGAACTTAGTCATTGATTCGTCGATGGACTGATGGAAACTTTCAGTCCTCGCCTTTACAAAAGTTTGTTGCACACAAAAAATCACTTCATCGATGTAATATATTTTTGATGTTTTACGATTTCTTTTAGAACTATTATAGTAGGACTTAAAAAGCAAAAATAAACAGCGATCTCTTAAAATAGTTGTTTATGAGGGAATTCGAAAGTGATTTGTTTTGTGACCAGTAGTGTGAGACAAATGGTGCTTTATTGTAACACAAAACCATAGTATAACCAATCACTGTCATAATTTCGTACATATCTGTTTTTTTTTCGTGTTTAATTTTATATTTTGTTTTTTGAAAGTGTTGCTATTCTTTGGTTTGTACAGGAAGTAATATGCATATCTAAACTACGCCGAAATAATTTTAAAAAAATATTAACAGGACGATAGCCTTTATCAATATTTAGTATTGTTTTCCCATTTCTCTGAGTAAGAATTTCGGTACTTTTTTCGGACAAAAGTTTGTATTTGGTATATTCTATTGTGCAGTTAATTCATTCCGTTCAGACTCATCTTTCTTCGTCGGAAGCAGTGATGTTTACATCCATACGGTTAGGACTATTCTCAGGTACTTCATCAAAATCTGAGGCAAAATCGTCAAAAGGTACCTAATTAGACTGCAGTAACTTCTATGTCACAGATATAGAACTTATAAATGTCTATGTCTCACTTCAGTTAAAAAAGTATATCTGGCATTTGAAACTCTGCTCTGTCAGGTCATTTCAATTCTGTAGATGTGGAATATATTAGTGTTTATATTATTTTTTGATTATTTAAGGTCGATCTTTCATTTAAAATTCATTTGTAATATTAAAATTTTCTCTGGAATGAGTACCTACATGTCTATTATTTTAATTTTTTTAATACATTTTTTTTTGTAATTTTATTTTTTTACATATATAACCTCGGCACATATTTTTGTTAATATTATAATTTCATATGGAGTTAATATCTTTAATATAGCTTTAATATAATTAAACTAATTAGTTTAATAATAGTTATATTTATTTTGTCCTTGCCATAATTTTGCTATTTAATGTTGTAATTATTTTTAATTTTATTATGGTAAGAAAATATTTTAGTACACATTCAGTTGTTAACGCAAGGTTCATTATTCTAGTATTTTTGGCCTAATCCAAATTTTTTGAGTGAAGAACCTTTTTGAGTGAAGAACCACATGGTCGACCATTGGGAATAAACACTACATTAGATAGGAACCCAACATATTCCTGGAGATTAATATAAATATGAACAACCGGAACTAGCTACCAATAAATACTACCTGCAATCCTGCTTAACTACTTGAAGACAACATCAGAAGCAATAAGTATTATTTTATGTTTTGTAAAGATATAGACAAGATTTGCTTTGTATGATTTTAATTTAATAATACAATTTTAACTTTATATTTTTTTATGTATAATAAAAAATATGATTAGTTAATATCCTGGTTTGTTTGACACAGCCAAACTCATGTTTCAGATTTACAAGATAAGACGTTCTCACACCTTAGAGACTGAGCTAGACGAGGCCTAATAATTGGCTTCCAATGAAAGTTGTGAGTTTTATTGTTCTACATTTGCTCTCAACTTTCGGAGGTAGTTATATTGTTACTCATTGGTACCCACCATTTCTGATGGATCGTTCAATGGTTACACATTGGCACCCAACGCCTAAAACCTAGACCTTGAAGGTTCCAACATTACATATTATTATATAAGTTTAATAATATACAAAATAAATAATATCGAGCCCAATAGCAAGCCCTGTGGTACTCCATTCTTAATAAAAATAGGACCAGACATTCAAATTTTGAAGTCAGTTTTTAACTGTTAGGTGTCGGTCTTTCATACAGGATCCAGACCAGCTATGGACAACTCAACTAACACCGTATCTATACAATCTATCGAGGAGTATATCGTGTTGTACACAATAAAATTAAATGTACGACTAAGGTAAGAAAAAATGGCAGCCGAATTTACACTATTTTCAATGGAGATTAAAATTTTCTCATAGAAACTGTTAATGACTATGAAAGTAGAAAATTTATTTCTTAATTTATATTGATTTTTTGTGATAACTTGGTTTATATCTACAGATAATAAAAGTTGATTTAGCAATGCATATTTATTAATCTTATATATTGTTCTGAAGCTATTTTCTTGTGGTATTTTAAAGGTATTACTATTTAAATGGGAATAAGCCACATTTAAAGGTTAAAGTCCGTTTATTGACGTTTCAATTTCCACTTCGGAAATCGTTCTTAAAATACAAACATTAGTAAATTAAACAAATTTTGTTTTTTTGTTACTTAGTGAAAATTCTTCTGATAATTTAATTTTATCTGACTTATCTATATTGACAATTCAGACATACATTATACATTTTAAAGTAGACGACTTTAAAATAATATTGCCAATATTATTGAGTTGCGTTCCTGGGACGACTTTACTTATAAGATAGTTCATTCGATTACATGAAATCAACTTTAACTTGAGAATATCCGTCAGAAAAAGTTCATAGCATGTAATTCGTCTTTAAAAAAAAACAAACACATGCCATGATGCCAGTAAAATTCTCCTGTTAGTGATTCCATAGTAAATTATGAGGGAAAAACTAGGAAAAAAAACCTCATAATACTATCCCGACATGGTAAGTATTTGGTCGTACATTTAATTTACCTTCAATAAACACCAAATTCTGATTTTATATGTTTATTATTTAAAAACCTAAATGATGTATCCTCTATATGTTACTGACTTACCAATACTGGTATTTTCCTCTTAATAAGTTCCTCTTTCAATATGAGTAACCAGATCTTACTACATTCTGCCGAGGAATTCGCGACACAATTGGTCTCATTTAGCATAATTAGAGCCGCTTCTTTGATTTTTCTCTTTTTACCATCCGTTTCTTTTAGGACTATATTTGAATTATTCCATTGAACCCTATGTTTATTATCCCATGTGTGTTTACATATTTGAGATCTATCAAATTCTCTGTTTTTAATATAGGATGGATGTTCACTTATTTTAACATTTAATAGCCTTGATGTTTCACCTAAATAAAAACTCAACAGTATTGGCAATATTATTTTAAAGTCGTCTTCTTTAAAATGTATAATGTATGTCTGAATTGTCAATATAGATGAGTCAGATAAAATTAAATTATTAGAAGAATTTTTCACTAAGTAACAAAAAAACAAAATTTGTTTAATTTACTAATGTTTGTGTTTTGAGAACGATTTCGGAAGTGGAAATTGAAACGTCAATAAACGTTCTTTACCCTTTAAATGTGGCTTATTTCCATTTAAATAGTATTTAATCTTATATAATATCACAGATGAAACAGACAATGGTCGAAAATGTGATAATAATTCAAGATCATCTTGTTTTAATGCCGGTGAAACGATAGATGTTTTCAGCATATAGGAAAAAACACCAGTATGTAAAAAAGCATTTATAATGTGAGCAATTGGAGCCTAAATGTAAAAAGCAATTTTCATAATTACTATACCCGATCTTTCAGCAAAACAACACAATGCTTTCTCTTTAATTTTATATTCAATAATGTCAAAGATATCTTCCTACGTTATACAAGATATGAACAAATTATTTTAAAAAAAAATCATTTGAATAATTAAATTTAAAATTTGATTTAACTATATTAATAATTATGGTTCTTAAAAAGTACATTGTAACGCATTGCTATAATTATGCATTGTAGTGTATAATTATATCTTTTGGTGCATTAATAAATTAATCATCGAATTTTTTTGATATTATATCTAAATATGTAATTTTAGTATCATCTATTTTCAGGCAGATATTTTTGATAGTTCTTTATATTTTCCATTAAGTTCATTTATAACAGCCCATGTAGTTTTGTTTTTGTTAGAAGATTCAGAGATTTTGTTAAAATAAAAGTGACTTTCTCTGGTTCCAACAAAAATTTTGTGCTGATATTTTTTTGTGTATATAGAGTTTTTAGCTCAGGATGTGCCTTATTTAAACTATACAAATCCGTTTGACTATCTAAAGAAAATTTCACTTCTTTTGTGAACCATGTTTTTTTGTTATTAAATTTTGGTTTTCCGCATATTTCCTCAACTAATATTGAAATAGAACTTTATCATGAAAGGCATGACATTTACTCTCAACATTAGTTGCATGATAAACATCTTGCCATGTTTCTTTACTTCTTTCTTTACATAAGTGATTGTTGAATGCATATATAGCACCTTAATGTATTACTCTAAAAGTATTTCGAACTAAAGCCATAGTTAGAACTATAAATGTTTACCTCAAAAGGTATATATCGTGATCCGATTCAATATTTACATTAACAGTACGTATGCAATTATTAAATTATTTGTATATATCTGATATTTCCCCATATGGAAGTCGATATTGTAGGTATAAAATTTCTTGGTATGGTATGAATTGTCATAAGACGCTAGAAGACCAGTAATTTTTTTAAAATTATTTACTGTCTTGTCTTGTCTTACTTAATATTAAAATCTCCTGTTAATAATGTTAATTGATTTAGCTTAAAATTTGAATTCAAAATAAGATTAAGTTTTCAATAAAATACATTAAATTTATCTTTAGTAGATCCAACTAAAATTGTGTGTTGATTTGAACTATAATGCCACCTTAGTCCACATGCCTCAATGTCTTTTTTTAACGCAATAATGATCTAGTAAAATGGATCTAATCTTCATATATCTTGTCCAAACTGCAACGCCACCACATTTACGTTGGGAATTACTAAAAGAATTTACAATTTTAAAATTTGATACCTGTGATAAAGACCTGCGTATATAGGAGCCTCCCGCCATAGTTTTGGGTCTGTCGCTATACCGAAATTTTGTTCAAAAATTAGACTTTGAAACTTATTCCTTTTGAAAACACTTTTGCTAAACATTTCGAAGAGAGGTTCATAAATAAAACTAACAATATTATTTTGCCTCATTATGAATTATACTCACACTAAAATAATCTAATATCATCTGAATGTAGTAGATCCCTTAATTCTCCTTTCACTATCCAAAAGCTAATATCTGCCTTAGCTAATAGTAGAAACACTGCAGTTGTGCCTGATGATATTCCTTATGCATTTATAAAGCATTTGTCTGTCTATAGTGTTAATAAACTCCTAAGTTTATACAATCTAATCTGGAGTTTCCATAAATTTTTGTCTCAAAAGAGCCAAAGTATTATTATAACATATACTCAAGCCAAATCAGTTAACTATTTACCACAATCTTACAGGCCCATCACCCTCACAAGCACTGTATGTAATCTAATGGAAAAAATGATCAACAAATGCCTTTTATGGTATTTGAAAAAACATTATTACAAGATTATTTCAAATGAACAATCTGGCTTCCAAAGACAGCGCTCTACAAGAGATTATCTGGTACTAATCCAAACCAAAACCCCTAACGCAATTCATAGCACATAAGATTTGATAGCAACTATCTTTGATTTGATACTATCTCTAGAAATGTAATCCCTAACAAACTTTCTGAATATAACTTCATTGGCAACATTTACGCATTTATAAAAAAAACTTTCTAACATCTAGGTCGTTCAGGGTTTCTGTCAAAAACTTTCTTTCTTCTCCACACATCCAATATGATGGAGTTTCTCAAGGTTCAGTTTTAAGCACGTCCGTATTCATTCTTGCGATCGGCAAGTTAAGTTAAAATACTGCTCCACCAATGAAATGCGTATTCTATGCTCATGAACTAATAATTTACTGTTATGATAGATCCAACGCAAAAATTCTTCAGTTATAATCCTTTTACCCTATGACGGCCGATATGCAATTACGATATGATCAGTGGGCTTCAAACAGTGGGGCATTAATATTTAATTCCTGTATTTTATGTTAAGTAATAATATTGGATTTTACTATATCAGAGGCAAATAAAATGAATATAATATGTATAGACAGGATGTGTGAAAAGAAGTGGGACGAATACTCGAAATTATTTGTCGATATCAAATGTTCATCAAGGTCTCTATAAGTCTCTATTTTGCGTAGAGTGAAAATTATACGGATGGTTTTGCATGCAGTAAAATTGGAAATTACTTGCCAAATTGCTGATATGTCCAAATTTGAATAAAATGCATACAAGACTGTACTTTCTGCAGAAACTGTATTAAATATAACCTTAAAAAAATTGGCACTGAATCACTTACGAGTTTACAGCAAAACAAAAGGTTTTAATACGTGTAGTCCAGTAAATAATACCAAAGCTATTGGGAGTATGCAGTCCAGTAATTAGACCGAAGGTACTTTACTGTTTAACTAAAACACACCACAAAGTCCGAATTGAATTCCCGAAACACTTTTTTGTTACTTTTTTTACCAAACGATTTGTCCTATTCACTGTCTGATATTTCACTATCAGAGTCGTCACTATCTGAATTGTCTATTCGAATAATTACAGGCCGGACCTCATCTATAACTAGCTCGGTTTGAAAAGACTAAACGATTATGTTTTCCGTATGTCTTATACAATTTTGCCATTGTTCTGCCTTTATTTGTTTTAGCGATTCTTTCCATAAACTAAGAACGCTAGCGTCATCTGTTGTTTTGGATGCATGTTTATCATAACAATTTTTGGCTATATCCCAAACTAACTCAATTGCATTATAGTGGCAATGGTACTGTGGAAGTCGAAGAACTTCATGGCTATTTAAGAGCCATTTGGTCAGTAACAATTTTTTTTGAATTTTGTGCTCTCCACATCTTTGAAGTAAATCGACTTTTAAAAATATGCCGCTCTGATAAATTTTCTTTTCTGTCAACCACAACTTTATTTCTTCTTTTATCCAGCTGCTTAAAGGAAATTTCTCTTCTACTCTTGAGTGGTAGGATGCATTATCCAACACTATTATGGATGGTCGCTCCAGTTTTTTTAATACATTTTCTTCAAACCATTCTTCAAAAATATTTGCATCCATATTTCCATGGTAATCACCTGTATTCTTTGTGGACGAAAAAATTTAACTAGCATCAGGAATAAAACCCTCATTATTTCCAACATAAAGTATAATGTAGCGTTTATCATTACCGGAACGACTAAAAGAATAACATTTCTTGGTGCCATGTTGTCAGGATGATTTTGACATATTTCCTTTAGCAAAAATCTAAGTCTCAGCTAAAAATACAACTTGCCTCGGACTATCAGACTTTTTATTGTTATAAGTATTGTATTTGCATAAAAAATGCTACTGTTTTGAAACAACATTAGAGGGTTCACACAATACTTGTCTATTATTTGTCTTTTTATATCGAAAACCTAGATGTTTCAGCACTCTCCACAAACTTATTAAACTAATATCACACAGTTCCTTGAATTTTTTACTTGTATATTTTTTGTAACACAGCACTAATTGTTACATGTTCTTTGGCTTTATACATATTATATATAATATTTTTAATTGCACCTATATTATTTTTTACCAAATTGAAATAACTTTCGACTTTCAGAATTAAACGCCGTTCTTCTGGAGATAACATTCTACGTTTCGACTGTATTTTATTTTCTTCCAAATTACTTATTTTACTTTAAAGTACCGCTTCACTACACTACTATAAAAAAATACGTACTTATATACAACTACTACACCCTACATCTAAAAAGGACGAGGGTTGTACAATAGACCAAAGAATCGAACACAAATTATTTAACAGCCAATGCTAAACAAGCATAAACACTGCGTTGATTGTGATTGCAAAAACCTTTCGCATGTTTTATAATAACATGTAATATAATAACAAGTTTAAATTTGATCTACTTTGTCGTTAACAGAAAGATATTTTTAAATAGCATGAATCATTTTTCAATGATTGTGTGAATTTAATAAATAAATTACTAAACAAATTTTCAAGTGTGTATAAAGGAGATTACAATTATTATGACACATGGTACTCGTTATTTTTCAAATAATATGTTCTTATAAAGGCATAACTTTGATTATTGGGTAAACCTACATCATACGATATGTAAGAAGAAATTAAACAAAAATTAACATGTAATAAATTCATTGTTTAAATAAATATTAAGTACTCGTAATATCGCAATAAAATATTAAAACCAATGAACCCATAACTTGTTGAGCAGTGCTGATTGAAACAACAGAGCAGTAACATGTTATTCATAAAGGTAGTGTAAAATATATCGCCGCTTATCTGGTCCGCTAGTAATAAAGTTACCAGCATTTAATTGCAAAGCGGTCTTCTTGGGTGAATAATACTTTAGCTAGCAGTAAATTACCTACAAAATAAAGTAGCTTCTCAAGGACTCACCCGTTCCCACTCTAAATCAAAAGTTATTAAATTTAGCAGAAGAAATATTTCTTTTGACGCTGAAATCACTAACAAAAACTTTTAAGTTACCGGTAATTGATAATTGCAAAATATTAGGGATAATATTTGATTTAAGATTACCTTGCAAACAACACATACAGAAATTTAAAGATATTTGCCTAAAAAGGTTAAATATAATTAAAATACTCTCACATTAAGGAGGTATAGTTAAGTTATATTTCATGTAACTTAACTATACCTCCTTTTCCTAGTCTTTTACAGCCGTTATTAAAAGATATAAATTTGTCTGAAACCAGAACTGTACCATTCTCGTAAATTATCGTAAATTCCTCGAGAAAAGTAAACTGCTTCTTCTTCCTAAAGTGCCGTCTCCCTACGGAGGTTGACAATCATAATGGCAATTTTTATTTTTGAACTTGCTGCTCTAAACAAATCAATCGATCTGCATTGATACCAATTACGTAGATTATTCAACCATGTCTGCCTTCGGCCAACAGATCTTCTTCCTTGAATCTTTCCCTGTATTATGAGTCTCAAAATTTCATATTTTAGTCTCCTCATCACGTGCCCTAGATATTCCAGTTTTCTCATTTGTGTATGGTGATTAGTTCTGTTTCTTTACCAACCCTCTCCAGTACTTCTTTATTTGTAATTCTATCAGTCCATGATATTTTTAATACTCTGCGGTATAACCAGAGATCGAAAGCCTCGATTTATTTTAAATTGCATTTTTTTAATGTCCAAGTCTCAGCTCCATATAATAATATTGAAAATATATAACAGCGAATGGTACGTAGTCTGATCCCAAATTTAGATTTTTGCACGTTAGGAGTGGCTTCATTCGTATAAATGCTATTCTGGCAATCTCTATTTACCTGTTTATTTCTACAGTATGATCATTAGTTTCATTGATCAAAGTTCCCAAGTACTGATATTTTTCTACTTGTTATATCACGTTACCATTGATTGTCAATAGGTGATGTATATTTTGTGATCTTTTTGTAATTAGCATGTACTTCGTTTTTTAGCGTTTATAGTAATTCACATCTCAGCATTATTCATACCTAAGCTTTCGATAAGATGTAGATCTTCTATACCCCTTGCTATGATCACATTGTCGTCTGCATATCCTAAGTTGTTAATTAATTTTCCGTTAACAACTCCTGCTTTGATATTATTGAGCATGTTTTGGAAAATTTCTTCAGAATATAAGTTAAACAAAAATGGCGATAAAACACATCCCTGTCTATCTCCTCTACAGATCTTTATTTCTTCTGAGTGTTGCTTATCAATTTGAACTATGGCACTTTGGTTCCAATATAATATTTGCACTATATTTATGATTTTACTGTCAATGCGCTTGTTGATAAATACTGATATTATTTTTTTGTGTCTTACTTTATCGAAAGCTTTTTCGTAGTCAACAGAGCACAAGTGTCGATCAACGTTTACATCTCAACATCGCTGAATCAATATGTTGATGGCAAATAATCCTTTTCGAGTACCCATTCCATTTCGGAACTCGAACTGCGTCTCGCTAAGATCCTCCTCTAGCCTTTCGTATATTCTCTTATGTATTAGTCTACTGCTAAAAAATATAAATGTTATGTTAAATGTTAACTATATTATTTTGTAATTTATATTATTTTGATCATAAATGTTTAAATTTACATGCACGTAAATTTAAATAAAAAAATTGCTGATGTCGAATAATTTTAATTAACCACTTGTTAATATCATTTTGTTAAGACAATAGTTATGAACCCATATTTCAGGTATACATAATTCAGGTGATACACTTAATACAGAACTTGGAATATTGGTGTAGGACTTCCTAACTTAAATTCTTACAAGTAGATAAGTAAGAATAATATACTTCTGAAAAGACTTAATTAAAGAATTAATTGTATAAAAATCATTAAATTTCCATGAAAGGGGATATTTCTATATTCGATTTTATTATTTTATGCCTTAAGTATTATTTTGTGTTTTTAACATAGACAATTTAATATAAGTTAATCATTTCCAATAATTTTTACACAACATTATAAAACAGAGGCAGATATAGCTACGTGAAATGTCAAAATATTGTTGGTATATCTGTATAAATCCCAAATTAGCATAAAATCATTGACCCATATTGTACACGCTATGATAATAAGATAGAAAGTAGAATAGTTTAACAAAATCTGTGCAATAAGGAAACAATTTACACAAGGCAAAGCATTATTATAACGTGAATAAATGTTTATGTTAAAGTTAAATCAATTTTTAAATATCGAACCAGGTTGATATTATTTATTTAATTAAGTTCCCTATACAGACACAGGAACTGGTGAAGTAAAGAAATTATTATTATATAGGAGTTATTTGCATCCATGTGCTAAATTTATAACAACTTCCCAATCAGAAAATTAAGTTAATCATTTGTCGTAAGAGATACGAAAAAAATTTAGGTAAAAGTTGGAGTCATTTGAAAATATTTTAAAATTTATAGTACCACCCATATGGACAAGGTGGAACCAACTTATCTTTTTTTATTAGAAAATTCTGTATATTTTTTCATTTTTGAAATCTTCTTGCAGTATAAAGTTTGGCAATATTATACGAAGTAGATTAAATTTTTTTATTAATTTAGTAGCAATACTAGCGGACCAACTCGACATCGACCGGAAGTAAAAATATTTTTATCAATAACTCAAAAACTATAAATGATAGTTTCGTGAACTTACATTTTTGAACTCTACGTTGAATTCTCTATTGATTTGACTAATAAAAACGAAACCGGAAGTCGACCTCATAACCGGAATGCAATTTTTAGTTCATTAAATGTCGACATGGATATCATTTAGCAGTTAATTTTGCATGCTGATCACGAATCCGGTGTCAGATTTGATCTATCTTGACGTTTTATGCGCGTTTCGGGTCACTTCCGGTGTCGGATCGCAACCGGAAGTACATATTTAGATTCGTCTCGACGAGACCTTTCGATCCATATATACATTATGGGGTCTAAAACTTAAAGTAAATTTTAACTTCCGGTCATCTCAAAACCGGAAGTGAATTTTTGTACCAAAAATATATCTTGACAATCTCATACGTAATAATAATAATATTCCGAAAAAATATTTTCGGAATATTATTATTATTCATATTGTTATTAACTGTTATTTTAAGGTATTATGTTACTGTTCATTATTACTTCGTAAGTTTTCTTTAACTGATCTAATCTGTGAGTTATTTGTGATCCTTTGAGCGAAACAATAATGACAACAACTAAATAGAGTTTTATTAGGTCGGCCGTAAAAACATTCAATCTTAAAGAATTTTTCGAAACAAAAATAGAATAATTAATAATGAGATATCAAAGTATTTAAGATCGTTGGTATGTAAAAAACACTCATTATCTAAGATTTTGACAATGAGACCATGAAGATAATCGATATTCGTATCACAATCATTATATAAAATCTACATTTTATATCATTTAACAAATCAACATAAAGTGAAGTGACGTTAATTATACAAATAAAAGTAAATGTAAAATTATGTATTTAGCTGAAACTGGTATTTCGCATACCTTATCTTTTATATGGCTCTAGAAAAACGTCTAGCTTGTATACCTGCTTAGAGTTTATCTTCCAGGAAAATTATCATTTAAATGCTCATTCCTTTATGTACTATCCACATTTTCTGACGAATATTCAACGGTACTGCTTTTAATAATTTCGGAAATTCGTTGTCCAGCAAATGTAGATACATTTCTCCGTTTACTTGATTGTTAATAGTATCCAATAATACAATTTGCAAAAACTCCAGCCCAAACATTCAAGGACCATTTTGCTTGACTCTTGGTCTACCTGCTTGGTGAGAAGGTAATATTGATTGAAAGTTCGGTAATAGTGGAAATTATTTTTGTTTAGATTACCGTTCTTGTGGAAAGTGGCATCATTTTCAAATATAACGTATTTAAACAAATATGGATTATTCTGAATTTGTTCCTACCCCAAAGTTTAAATAGGTTTTTTTTTTGTTTGTTTTAATGGCATAGGCAAGTGCCATACAGCCAGTCACAACATGAAAATTTTCTACCCAGAAAGAAAGATTGTGTAGTACAATATAAAGAAATAATATAATTTTCAAACTTAAGTAGCAAAGTAGCATTACAAATTTAAAACAGAGGTTAGGATTATAATTACAGTTAAATATTAAGCTTACTTTTGCAAATAAATTCCATCAAACATTCATTTACAACTCTTATATCTAGAGATAGCAGATAGCACATATTGTACGGGGAAAAAATTTTGATGTTGACTAAATTTTTTATTAGATCTTCAGTTTGTTTTGTGTATTTTTTACATTCGAAGAAAATGTGATCTAGATCACCTTCTTTTTGACAGTCTTGACATAAATTTGAATTTACGATTTTTAGTTTGGACAGATGACTAGGATAGCAGGCGTGTCCAAATTTTATTCTAATTATGGATATTATATACCTTCGTGGAACAGAATAATTTTTAAACCAATAATCACTTGGGATTAAAGGCTGTATAGAAGCATATTGCGACACACACACACGAAGTGATCAACCCTGCCCCTAAAAACATGTGTATACCAAAGTAAGAATGGGATCCACATGTCCGAACATCAAACCGGTCTCACTTGGCTAGTCGAAGTGGTACCTATCTGACCCCCAGGCTTTTCCACCAACCCTCCTCATCGTGTGACTTACGTGAGGAGGCTCATGATCTGAAATTTACTTAGGGTGCCCTGGATAATAGGACACCCTAGGTTTTTAGTTAATGTGGTTATACCACCTAACTGTAGGGGTAGCCAGATCTAGGCTTTTCTCCCTATTTACTTTACTGACTCTATTGATTTTACTCTAGCTTCACGTCGGGACTTGAGTCCCTAAAAAAAAAAAAGAAAAAAGAGCGTATGTTCCGACCATAGAGCCACCAGCCTGAGCTGATGACTCTATGTTCGGAATAGAGTGTGTGCTAGGCCACTCAGCCGCCGATTTGGCAAAATAAATTTTGTTCTTCTCGCCGACTGAGCATCCGAGTGGGGTCCGGCCACCAAGCCCATGTATGACGCACATGACATCAGTGCTCGGATTTCGCGAGTAGATCTTTCACTCGATCTGCCTTAAGGGCCTAGTCCGCAGAGCGGTATATAGAAGGCCTGACGGGCCCCTTCTATATTTGGTTATATAAAGTGAATTTACGTTAAAACGATTAAATAGTAGTAATAAAAATATCGATGTGAATTACGTTATTTAATCAGAAAACACTATTTTTTTTGTAGACTTCCTTGGTGCTTCGGGACTATAAAATGCCTGGGCAACAATCCTTTAGGACTGGCAGGATAATACTATTCGCAACCCTGATTTTGGTTTTAAATCGTAGTTTACTTTTCCTTCCAATAAGTGTTGAGAGCTGACTTTTCAACGCTTTGGCTTTGTGTATTTGCTTATTAATGTGCTCAGTGAACGTTAGCTTCTTATCTAGATGTACCCCTAGGTATTTAGCCTGGTTGGTCCAGTCTACTGGGGTGTTTTCGATTGTAATTTCGCGATTTGGTACACTTCTTCTGTGACTAAACATTACAGCCTGTGCTTTGTCTGGATTTAGGGCTATTTTCCATTTTGTGCACTATCTTTGGAATCTGTTCAGTGCTCTTTGCAGATGATTAGCTGCATGATCCGGGTTTCTCCAGCTAACAGCTGTTGCTGTGTCGTTAGCGTAAAGACTCAACAAAGAGCCTGGCTCTTTTGGCGTGTCGGCCGTATAGCATATTGCGAGGAAGACTGTTAGGAAGACATACTATATATATATGCCAAGATTGTTTCCATTTACTACTGATATTATTTTTAATTATTGTTAATGCGTCTTGTCTACAGATTTGGTGATCAGCTTGCGTTCCGGTATCAATGGCCTTTTTAGCTAATAGGTCAACATGTTCGTTGTATTTAAGACCTATATGTGCTTTAACCCACAAAAAATGAACAACTCTTCGGTTTTTATAAATGTCGTAAACAAGTTTTTTAATTTAAAAGACATATATATTTGAGTTATTACTAGGAAAATTTAAAGTTTCAATGGCTAACATAACAGACAATGAGTCAGATACTATTGTAACAGATGTATTCTGAGTTTTTTCAAAGTATCTTAATGCTTCATATATTGCTACAGCTTCAGCACTAAAGATTCAAAAACTAGGATTTAGTCGACAAAGTTATTCTGTATTAGTTGATGGAATGTAGAAAGCACACCCAGTACCAACAATAGACTTTGAGGCATCCGCATAAATAACTAAAGAGTCTGACAGACTAGATAAACAGGACCTCAAAATATTCGAGCTAACAGAAGAATTTACATGGTAATTCGGTTGTATCACAGTAATGGATTGCAAGCATGAATAAAAATGTTCGACGTTAAGATTATCCTCTGATTTAAAGTCATATTCAAAATTTGTCAGGCTTCTAAAAGCCTCACAAAGTGGAGGTGAGTTCTTAAGTCTCCAATATCGATTAGTTAAATCTTCTTCGTTCAGTTTTCTGATATTTGAGTAGAGAGTAGTGTTACGATTTTGTATATTATTAACAAACTTTTGACTGAGGTATTCTCTTCTATAGCCCAAGGGATTTTCTAGAGCTTTCACATGTAGAGCATTAATAGTAGTCGATTTCATGGTACCCAAACAAATACGCAATGCTGCGTTTTGAAACACATCTATTGTTTTCAGAATATGTGTACTTGCTGAAACATATAATATGCATCCATAATCGATAATTAAAAATTAAAATAAGTTAATTGACGTTAGAATTTCCACTGTGAAAATCGCTGTCAAAACTTTTGTTTAAATCGTTTTAACAACTAACATTAACCACGGAGGAAGCTACAGCTACCAGCTACACGTTAAAATTCTCCTTTTCTAACTTGGCTGCACCATACTGATAATGAACAAATAGTCAGATTACGTTATGTTAAACGAGTAATACAGCTCTGCAAACTACAATACATAAGAGTTCTCTGACTACGTCAACATCTTTTGAGATTGACAGGGGGATGCTCTGGCGATTTCGGCGACACCGCTCTCCTCTTTCTCTTGCCTCTCACCTGGGGCCAGCCCGAACTATTGCCCGCGTCGTCTAAATCGACCGGCTCTGGAGAACTTTCGGACCCAGAACTCGGTCTAATCGCTCCTTTTACCCTCTCCACTCTGACCACTACCATGCCAATGGGAGTTTTGCAGGTCTCACCCGCAGCACCCCCTCTGCACACGCGCTTGTGCCGCGGGAGCGTTCGCCCGATCTTCTTAGACCGATCGAGCACTCCCGAGCCCTCCTCTCTCACTCCTTCAACATCATTTGCTGTATTTATATCCATATAAATCCCACGGATATTTCGGAGTAGGGCCGAAATATCCATCCAGCGATTCAGTGCGCCCTTACCTCGCTAAGGCTACCATACAACGAGAAGATGCCATTCTCCCCGAGGGCTCCGTTCGAGACCATCTGACGCTAGGCCATTTATCCCATAGGCACGGGTCGCTTAACACCTGAAGATTGCGGATTTTTTCATGAGGTTTACTCCATCCAGCGGGGTCGCACGCATGCATGCCGGTAAGACTGGCACGAATGAGTGTAACTAGATGACCGACACATCCGCTTCTCCTATGACGGTACATGGCAGAGCAGCTGGAATTGGCTGCTCTCATCTTGGGTAGGTGACCGTAGGTGGGGGCAGGGCGTGCCAATTCCGGTCCCCAACCACGCTCACCTCCCTTAGCAGTCATAGGCTTGTCCAGTCGCGCCAGCTTTACAAAATTTAGCAACCGCAACCGGAAAAGAAAATGCCCGCCTCTCCGTTTAGTCGGCTTTTACGACAAGCAGGAGGACCAATGTGGGGATATTCTACTTAAGAGGCCCGTACCCCACACGGGTATATATAGGTTAGATTGGGCGGTCTCTTAATAGTAGATTTAACTCTGACTACAGTAATATTATTTTATCAAAGCACACATGTGCTTTAAAAGAATATGCTATCACATCAAAACATGAGGTCAATTATGAACAGGTTAAAATTCTTCGCAATAAAAAAAATTCATTAAAAGACAGTTTATTAAAATGTGTTACACACTTAAACAACCGAATGCTCTCAATAAGAAAACTGAGATTAGTAACTTAAGTCAAATCTATAATTTTTCAGTGTTGTAGAACTGAATTATATTTTGATTTTTTGGATAAAACACATTTTTTATTAGCTGTCGTTTAATATTTTTTATAAATTTCATACCTTAACGAGTCCTCTTATAAGTAATTAAATAAATTAATGAATAATAATAATTTGTAACTTTATAAACGTCATATTTTTTAATAATTATTTTATTTTAATTTCTTTATTAATCTACTAATTCCTTTATCTTCAGTTTCTTTTTTACTATTTTTTCTTCAAAAGGTAGTTGGCGCCCTGTCTCTTTCTTTTCTCTCTCTTTCTGTCCCGTAGAATAAATATCCGCCCTCTTTTTTTCTTTCCGGTAGAATAACTCTTGTGTGCCAATGTGCATTCATCACAAACAAATAATAAGCATACCTGTAAAATCTTCGTCATTGCTCTATTTTTGGCGATATTCGTGGTTCATTAATTTGTATGTTTAATGGTAATTCTAAGGCAAAATTTGTAATTCGTTCACCTTCCAATAGCATTGCAGATATTTCTGATGAAGCCAGTGCTAGGGCTACTGCCATCTGATTATTGCCAAATAACAATAAAATTAGTAATGTTTGTTATGTCCATCCCCAGCATTTCGGAAGTAAATTCCAACAGATCTAATGTTCACAGATTCTATCAAATTATCTTACGCAATCGTTTGTTATTGATTCAATTCAGTGTTGAACTGTTGTTGTCTTTATGGAACTATTTTTCTGCCTCATAGAGTCACAAAGGAAATGACTAACCTTTATTTACCGTCAAATATAATGTTGCATCATAAATTTTTTTTGAAAGTTATTATTCTACATAAAAAAACTATGTCTTGATAATAAACTAACATAAAAAAAATAAAATAAGATACAGACCAAACAATTGAATTAGTATACAGCGGGTCTATTAATATTCGTCAAATTTAAGATTTGATTTTATTATGTTTTATTTTATTGAATAATATTTTATTAAATCTAATTCTAATTAAATTCTATTTAATTCCATTTTATTTTATTTTATTCTATTTCATTTTATTTTACTCTATTTTATTCTATTTGATTCTATTTAAGACATATCTTTCCATCTGATATGTTAAAACTTTATCGTTATTATTTGGAGCCGCAATAGCTACAGTAATGTCATTATGTCAAAATGAAGTCAGAATAGATGGACAACTGAAATAACCTATATAAATAGGTAGCGAAATTAGACAAGAGGATTGATTGAGCCCCATTGAGCTCTTCAATTTGATCATGGATAAAATCATCAAAAGTTTCAACAAAGGAAGAGGATACAGAATGGAACACGAAGAACTTAAAATACTCTGTTACGCAGACAACGCAATATTGACAACCCAAGATGAAGATAGTCGGCAATGACAGATTCATCATAAGACCAAAAGAATTTAATATGACAATCTCATCTTAGAAAACTTAGTATTAGTATTTAGCAAAGAACTAATCAGATGTAAAATAGAATTTGATTGCACCAGTATTGAATAAGTAATGGATATAAAATACCTGGGAATTACACTGTTTAGCAATGCAGACCTGGACGAAGAAGTGAGAGATCAAGTACAAAAAGCAAATAGACTGGTAGGATGCCTTAATAACACTATATGACGAAACGGACACATTAACACTGAGATACAGTCAAAAATTTATAAAGCCAATGTAAGACCAATAATGACATATGCCTCAGAAACAAAACCCGACACAGCCACAACGCAAAGGCTACTGGAAACGGCAGATATGAGAGTACTGAGAGAAATTACTAGAAATAGGCTGAGAGATCGAAATAGAAGTGAAATTAGAAGAAAATATAACGTGCAGTGTATAAATGAATGTACACAAAAAAGAAAAAAATTATGGAATAACCACATAAGCAGAATGAAGAAGACCAATATTAGTTCTTTGCTGGATACTATCGTTTTAGTTTTCTGAGATGAGATTGTCATATTAAATTCTTTTGAAAGATAAATCTGTCTTTGCATACTATCTTCATCGTGGGCTGTCAATATTGCCGTGTCTGCGTAACAGAGTATTTTTATTTCTTCGTTTCCCATTCTGTTTCCTCTTCCTTTGTTGACACTTGATGATTTCATCCATGATCAAATTGAAGAGCATGGGGCTCAATAAATCCCCTTGTCTTATTCGCTGCCTATTTATATAGGTTATTTCAGTTGTATATCTATTCTGACTTTATTTTGACATAATGACATTGCAGTAGCTATTGCGGCTCCAAATAATAACGATACAGTTTTAACATATCAGATGAAAAGATATGTCTTAAATAGAATTAAATAGGATAAAATAGAGTAAAATAAAATAAAATAAAATAAAATGAAATAAGATTGAATAAAATAGAGTACAATAAATAAAACATAATGAAATCAAATCTTAAATTTGGCGAATATTAAAAGACCCGCTGTATACTAATTCAATTGTTTCGTCTGTCATTTAGTCTGTATCTTATTTTATTTTTTTTTTAATTTAGTTTTTTATCAAGACATAGTTTTTTTATGTAGAATAATAACTTTTAAAGAAAATTTATGATGCACCATTATATTTGACGGTAAATAAATATATATTAGTCATTTCCTTTGTGACTCTATGAGGGAGAAAAATAGTTCCAAAAATAGAGCAACAGTTCAACACTGAAGAATTTGTCGAGATAGTTCATAAAAATTCTACAATTGAGTCAACAACAAACGATTGCGTACGATACTTTGATAGATAGGATCTGTGAACATTAGATCTGTTGGAATTTACTTCCTAAATGCTGGGAATGGACAGAACAAACATTACTAATTTTATTGTTATTTGGCAATAATCAGATGGCAGTAGCCCTAACGTTGGCTTCATCAAAAATATCTGCAAAGCTATTGGAAGGCGAACGAATTACAAATTTTGCCTTAAAATTACCATTAAACATACAAATTAATGAACCACGAATATCGCCAAAAATAGATCAATGACGAAGATTTTACAGGTATGCTTATTATTTGTTTGTGATAATTGCACATTGGCACACAAGAGATCATTACAAAGACTAGACAGAATTTTGAAATATATTCTTGACAATCAAAAACATTTTTGGTGAAGCCATTAGTCTATTTTGGGACTGTTATTTATTAGATATTACCCAATTAACTCCTGCTGACGAACTAAATGCATGCCTAACATCATCCAATTTGTGGCGGCCTGTCAAGACGCTCCAATTGACAAATATTATACGAGTGTCTTTGGAATAAGATCAAAGTGCAATTGTATATATATATATATATATATATATATATATATATATATATATTTATATAATAAACAAAGTTATTAAAGTAATTGAAAGATTTGGACTACCAGTAAACATATCAAAAACTAAATTTATGGTCATCGGCAAAAATAAAAAGAGACGTCCAACTACTTATCCAGAATAAACCAGTGGATCGAGTAAAAGAGTAAAACAGTTTAAATATCTTAGAACAATAGTAAATGAAAAATGGTATCACTCACAAGATGTAAAATGTAGAATGGAGAAGGCTAGGTGTGCATTCAACAACATGGCCAATCTCGTTAAAAGCCACAACCTTAATCTGGAGAGAAAGGTAAGGCTCTTACGATGTTATATCTTCTTGATATTATACTATCCATACAGCCCTTGCTGTCCAATTTTGGACATAGACCTCCTCTTCCTTCTTCTACGTCTCTCTATTGTAGGCAGTTTGTATCCATTTCGGGCCTGCGTGTTTCTTTAAGTCATCTGATCATCGCATTTGTGGCCTTCCTCTTTTTCGTTTGTAACTATATGGTCTCCAGTGTATAATCATCTTATTCCATCTGTCGTCTTTCTGTCTTATGGTATGTCCAGCAAACTTCCACTTAAGTTTTGCTATCTGCGTTAATACATCGGTCACTTTTGTGTTGTTGCGGATCCAAGTATTTTTTTTTCTTGTCCTTAGCCTGATGTTCAGCGTTTGCCTTTCCATGGCTCTTTGGGACTGCTATTTTTTCCATGTTTTTCTTTGTAATCGTCCCAATTTGAGAACCGTAGGTGAGAACAGGAAGTATACATTGGTTGAAGACTCTTGTTTTTAAATACTAGGGGTATTTTCTCTTGTTTATTATAAAAGAAAGTTTTCCGAAGGATACACAAGCCAACCGTATCCTTCTCTTTATTTCTCTGGTCTGATTTTCTTTATTTAATTTAATTAGTTTTCCCAAATACACCTATTTTTTTACTTGATCTATAGTTGTTTGTGCTATTGTAATTATTAATTCTTCTGGTTGGTGGGTCATAATTTTCGCTTTATTATAATTCATTTGTACACCTATTTTTGTTGATTCGCTATTTAATTCATCCATCATATTTTGCATTTCTTCCCTTTTATCTGTTATTAATACAATGTCGTCTGCATATATCAAGTGATTTAAGTATTGGCCATGTATGTCAATACCCGGTTTTGCCCATTGTAATTTCCTCATAACCTCTTCCAAAGTTTGATTGAATAGTTTGGGTGATATAGTGTCACCCTGTCTGACTCCTCGCTGTATCTTAATAGGCCGCGTTTTTTCAACTATTTTGATGGATGTTGTAGCTTGATCATATATATTGGAAATTAAGTCCGTATATCTATAGTCTATTGTCCCATTTTGTAAAGACTTCTTTACTGCCCAATGTTTCACCTTATCGAATGCTTTTTCGAAGTCTACAAACGCCATATACATTGGGATTTGATATTCGTTGCCTTTTTCAATTAATATTTTTATCGTAAGCAAATAGTCGCTTGTACTCAATCCTTTTCTAAAACTGGCTTGCTCTCGTGAGTGGTAATTATCTAACTTAGTTGTTAATATGTTTTTTAGTAGTTTAGTTAACAGTTTGTACATTACATTCAGTAGCGTTATGGGCCTATAGTTTTTCAGATCTTTTCTATCGCCTTTCTTAAACAGTAACAGTGTTATTGCCTCGTTCCATATGGTGGGTATTTGTTTTGTGTTCAATATTTTATTCATTAGTACATAAAGGACTTCCACTGTAGTTTTCCCTTATCTTTTAGCATTTCCACAGTTATTCCATCTTTCACAGGGGATTTGTTATTCTTTATTTCTTTCAGTGCCTTTTTTATTTCATTTTTACTGATTTCTGGTTGTAGGTCAGAGTTAACGTTCCTTATTTTCAGTTGTAACTGATTACGGATTTCTTGGATTGGTTTTTGTTCTGTTTTATAGAGATTTGTATTATATTCGAGCGTTATCTGTAAAATTTCTTTTATATTGTTGGTCCCCACTCCTTCTTCGTTCTTTATGCTATTAATTTGTATGTTTCCTAGGTTCTGCTTTAAGCACTTCATGTTTCTATTTTTTTTTTAATTGTTTTCTCTATCTTTTCTTCCTGTACTCTCCGTTTACACTCCTTGATATTTTTTCTAATAGTTTTGTTGTTTTCTTTGTATTTCATTTTATTTATGTCCCCTTGTTCTAGTAATGTTCTTCTTGTGTTCATAAGAATCTTTGTTTCCTGGGATATGAAACTTACTTTTTTTGTTGTCTGTGCTATTTGTTTACCCACTTTCATTAGAGTTTTAGTAAATATCATGTTTATTTCATCGATATGTTTGTGTTCTATATATTCCTTGGTCGGCAATATTTTCTTTATTCTCTTTTTGTACGTCTTTTTTTCTTGTTTTAGTTTTTCCATTTCTAATTTCTGATTATTTTCCTTTTTATTTCTTGTTTCAAATCAACTATCAATGATCAACTTGGCTCGGACTAGTCTATGGTCGCTACCAGTTGAGAAGCGATTTGGGCTGTTACGTCTTTAACCATGGATTTTTGCGTTAAAAGAATATAATCAATTTCGTTTTAAGTTTCACCATTGTGACTAATCCATGTTCATTTTCTTTGGGGTTTTTTCTTAAAGAATGTATTCATTGCATATAGTTGCTTCTCTTCCAAGTAATTCATCAATGTGTGTCCTCTATCATTTCTTTTGCCGTATCCATGGTGTCCTACTTTGTCTTCGTCTTTATATAGTTGTTCTCCTATTTTGGCATTATTGTCCCCGATTATTAGCGTTAATTTTAATTTCTTTTCTTCCACAGCTGTTGTTATGTGTTCATAGAAATGTTCAATATCTTCATCTCTGTAGGTACTTGTTGGAGCGTACACCTGTATGATTTTTGATTTTTGAACCTTTTACCATATAATATTTTATTCTCTTACATATATTATGAATTTAGGTTTTTTTCTAATATCTTGCAGGTGTTGAATTTAATTCGATCTTATTTGAAGATATTCGATGTATATCGATAAGATAAATGATAGATAATAATAACAAATAAAACCACGGTCACTTAAAATTCGTATTCTATGTTACAAAAAGTTCTTTTAGATTATGATTTAATTAACGGTTAAATATTTTTAGTACTATTGTAGAAATTCTTTTTTTAACGAATATGCTTTCCAAATGGGGCCTTACAATAGAAATACCCCTTCTATTGACATATTTTACTTTTTTTATGGATGGTAAGTACAATTTTGTTATAAATACAACCTATATCCCATATATAATACTGATAATGGCTTTGAAGCGTTCTGAATTATAGTTTTAATTTTGTGATAAAGATTTTATTTCGAACATATTGTTTTGTTTAAGTAGATATCATGTTTTTTTTTAATTTCCAAATATTATTTAACATTATGGTATAACGTATAGAATTTCGGTAAGCAGATATATTACTACTTATTTTTCCTATTATTTTCATTAAATATTGTAACACATTCAATGCAAGTGTCTTCTTTAGACACGCACAAAATGGAAATTTTTTGGACATAAAGTAAGAAGCATTTATACTTTTTCCTTAAGAGATCACAGTTTCACATTTATTATATGTATATTGGAACATTGTGTTTTACACCGCGTTTATTTAATAATAATATTTATAAAATTTTTATTGTATAATATTTTTAAATCCTTGTGTATGAAAATATCCTTATTAATGTACAAAATTCTTTTTCGCGACAATAGTGTTCCTAAAATCAAAATAAATTAATATAACAGCATATCCAGTTACAGCTTATTCTCGAATTTAAACTATACGAGAAAACTTAAACTTGCTTAAACACCAGACACCGCTTTTAATAGAGTCATCTCATCTGTCAACTTTCTTGTCTCGAATGTGATGTGCAGTACATCGTAGTGGTTAAAACATAGAATAACGCACATAAATACTATTATACAATAGTACACCATTCCAACGCAATATGCCACACATTTAATTTGTCAAAACAACAATAAAAATTATGTTATGTTATGTTATTACAAAGAAGATGTTATCAGCTTAATAACTACTTTTGACGTAACGATACCCGGTAATAGTGAGAAAATTCTGATGACCAGACCTGATGATTTCTGCCGAGAGGGAAGTTTAAGGATGGTCGAAGATGTGAATAATACCGAGTTCCTAACGGCATAAGCTTTGGTGAGAATTTGAGATACCGTTCCTGTAAAAGTTATGAATTTAAAGCGAACTGCTATTAAGTTAAGTAAAAGAACTGTGATCGGACAGTGAGTTCCCGTGGCTTCGATTTGTTCCATGAATACTAATAAGAAACCGTCGAAATCTAAGTATCCAACGGATCTTATTGAGACGATGATTAAAACGTACCAAGATCTTAATGATGAACGAACTAAAAAAGTGAAGTCTAGGCTGATAGCATTTCAAGATGTTTTTGCCATGGATAAGAAGGATACTGGCAAAACAAGCATAGTAAATCACAAAATTAATACCGGAGACGCTCAGCCAATCAGACAACAACCTAGACGACTTCTATTTGCGAAAGGAGATGAAGCCAAAGACATCATCAAAGATATGAACAAACAAGGGATAATTGAACCATCAAACAGTCCATGGGCATCACCAGTAGTGCTAGTAAAGAAGAAAGATGGTTCAACACGTTCTTGTATTGACTACCGACAGCTCAATGCGGTAACTAAAAAAGATAGTTATCCTTTGCCCAGAATAGACGATACTTTGGATACACTTTCTGGTTCTCGTTGTTTCTCCACGCTCGATCTGAAAAGTGGATATTGGCAAGTAGACATGGAGCCATCTGATCCTGAAAAAACCGCAATCTCGATAGGATCAGGGCTTTGGCAGTTCACAGTTATGCCCTTTGGTATATTTAATGCATCGGCCACATTTGAAAGATTAATGGAGGCAGTTTTAAGAGGTCTAACATGGAAAACATGCCTGGTTTATTTGGATGATGTAATTGTAGTTGGAAGATCCTTCGATAAATATGCCAATAATCTGACAGAAGTCTTTCAACGATTGCGGGCAGCGAATTTGAAGTTAAGCCTAAAGAAATGTCACTTGTTTTGACGAGAAGTGAAGTACTTGGAACATATTGTAGCAAGTAATGGTGTAACAGCTGATCCTGAAAAACTTGCAGCAATTAAGGATTGACCAGTACCAAGAGATGAACAGGAAATTAAAAGTTTTCTTGGCCTATGTACATAATACCGACGTTTTGTCAAAGGATTTGCCAACATCTCCAAGCCATTAACAAAATTGACAGAAGAAGCTAAATAATATACATGGAGCGAAGAGTGTCAAAGAGCTTTCGAACACTTAGAAATGGCTCTGATCTGCTCACCGATTCCTAGACAGGCAGGAAAATTTATAGTGGACACCGATGCAAGCAACAGTGCAATAGGAGCTGTTCTCTCCCAAATCCACGATGGGCAGGACAAAGTCATCGCTTACTTTAGCAAAGTCTTGTCGGAACCAGAAAGAAACTATTGCGTCACCAGGAGAGAACTGCTAGGCGTAGTAAAGGCTTGCGAGCATTTCCCTAAATATTTGTATGGCAGAAAGTTTCTTCTTCGCACGGCTTACGCTGCTCTAAAATGGCTTCTACAATTCCGTAATCCAGAGGGACAGATGGCCAGATGGTTAGAACGATTACAAGAATATGATTACGAGATCGAACACAGGGCTGGCAGAGTTCATTCAAATGCTGATGCCCTTTCGAGACGGCCATGTAGTGCAAATTGTAATCACTGTCTTAAATTAGAAGAACGACTTTGCCCCGTGAGACGAACCACCGTCATTAATGATCAATGGCAACCTCAACAGCTACAAGACTCTCAAGCAGATGATTCATGTATAAAAAGAGTATTGGATTGGATGCGTCGAAGTGAAAGACCTTCTTGGCAAGTCATTAGTGCATGTAGTTCCGAAGTCAAGTGTTACTTAAGCCAATGAAATTGCCTAGTGCTAAAAGATGATCTTCTGTCTAGAACCATTGAGAACGATGATGGTACAAAATCTAAGCTTCAGTTGATTGTACCCAAAAGTAAAGTGTCAGAAGTACTGCGTCAATTGCATGACGGTGCATCAGGTGGATAGTTTGGTATCACGAAAACTGCAAAAGGTTCGAGAACTGTTCTATTGGGTGAAATGTAAAGATGATGTAAGAAGATGGTGCCGGAAATGTGAACTGTGTGAAACCAGTAATGGTTCAGTTGGTTAAAAGGGAGCACCCATGAGACAGTACAATGTTGGTAATTCTATGGAAAGAGATGCGCAATCGACATTGCAGGTTCACTTCCAGAGACAAATGATAGAAATAAATATATCCTGGTAGCCATGGATTATTTTACGAAATGGACTGAGGCCTATACCTATACCAAATCAAGAAGCTGCTACCATTGCAGAGGTACTTGTTAAAGAATTCTTTAGCCGATTTGGTGTTCCCTTGGAGATGCACTCCGACCAAGGGCGAAACTTCGAGTCAACTCTTTTCCAAAACGTTTATAAATTGATTGGTGTCAATAAGACCAGAACGACACCCCTGCATCCTCAATCAGATGGAATGGAAGAGAGAATGAACCGAACAATGGGTAAACACCTGTCCAAAGTTGTATCAGAACGTCAAAGAGGTTGAGACCAGCACGTTCATTTATTCCTAATGGCCTACTGCTCGGCCGTGAATGAAACTACAGGACAGACTCCAGCCTACCTGAAGTTAGTTCGTTTGCCCTGCGACCTAAAGTTTGGCTGCAGACCTTCCGAAGAACATGTTGCAAGCGAAGGTTATGTCGACCGCTTTAAGTCTGCCCTGAAGTTAAGAATAAATACCATTCATGAACTTGCCCGATAACACATCCAGTGAGCCAGTGACAGAATGAAAGATCAGTATGATTCTCGATGCAAGAATGAAAGCTGTGAAGTAGGTGATCTTGTTTACCTTTATAATCCACAACGTCGTCGAGGCTTGTGTCCCAAACTACAAATGACGTAATATACCGAATTAAGAAGTCGCTGAAAGGTAAACCAAAAGTAGTGCTCATAAATCGTCTTACACCGTATGCTGGCTCAAATAAAACAGAAGAAGCACGAACCCTTCAACATGAGATCAAAGATGACCGGCGACCAAACTTTAATGAATTTCTGTCAAATTACGCAAACAGAAAGAGTGCTAGATTCGACGTAACGACAAAAGTTCAGCAGGATCTTTTTAGTGTTCCGCATAACGTCTCTCTAGCCCACTGTGTTGCCCAAGATCTTGGGATGACTAAAGAAGTCTCATCTGTATTTTATAAAAAGTTCAGTCATTTAGACGAGTTAAAAAATCAACAGCCTAAAGTTCAAAGAGTACTGAGATTACAAGATGGCCCTCGATCTTTGCTGTATATGGTGACCAGGAAGTCGTATACAGACAGGGCAACCTATGAGGATATATGGCGTGCTCTAACTAATTTGAAAAAAATCGTGTGCAATTATGACATCAAGAATTTAGCCTTACCAAAGATAAGCCATGCACTAGATAATCTGGATTGGAAGATTGTCAGAAGCATGCTTGAACTGATCTTCCGAGAAACCGGCGTAAGATTTACTGTGTGTTGCATTAATCCGAAGAGATCGTGCCTCCAAATACAGTGAACTGCTCTTCAGAGGGGTTCATGCAGAGCTGGAGAGTCCTGTGGATTCCGCCATCCTGGACCTACATATAGAGTTACTGATCGGGACGCTCAGATTTAAGAGGGGAGCAATATTACGAACATGCTTTACAACTGTAAAAAGGCATTAAGAACATTCGCGATGTATCGAGTGCGTGGTAAAACAACACGTCACGTAGGCAAATTAGAGGTGAGACTACTCCAAAATATTCTCGAACATAATACTTTTGGTATATATATGTAATAATGTTAGGAGTAAGTTTAGTTGATAAGAGAGTACCGAATTGTAAAATTTATAAATAAATATATTTATATAAATTGAAACCGCTCGTTTTATTTAATCTCGCTACAATATATATATATATATATATATATATATATATATATATATATACATTTCAAAACAACAGCCCTGTCCTTATCAAATCTCAAACCCACTTACTGGTTAGATGACACATTTGTCATTTGGCATCATGCTAAAGATACATTAGATCTCTTCCTCTTCCACTTGAGTGGAGTACATCCCAGTACATATATATATATATATATATATATATATATATATATATATATATATATATATATATATATATATTTCAAAACAACAGCCCTGTCCTTATCAAATCTCAAACCCACTTACTGGTTAGATGACACATTTGTCATTTGGCATCATGCTAAAGATACATTAGATCTCTTCCTCTTCCACTTGAGTGGAGTACATCCCAGTATTTGATTTAAGATAAAAGTTAAGTCTGAAGCGTCTTTGGTATTCCTTGATTTTCGTATTCATTTTCCAATTGCATGTACCGGAAACCTGCATATACAAACCGTTATCTCAATGCCCAATCACATAGTCATTCTGCTTAACTTAAATCAGTTATTAACACTTTTGTTTCCCGTTTCATAGGATTTCCCAAATTTAGTTTCGCCAAGTACGAAATCTTAGGATTTCTAATGTTGTTATTAGATAGCGTTGTAACGTCTGTATTGTTTTTATAATTATTGTACTATGACGGGAGAGATTTAATTTCGATTTAGAATCTTTTCAAATGACGTTCTGATGATATCTTATGAGGTTGAAATACAGTATAAGCAGATGACAGATGCCCTGCATTGAAATTAAATCTAAGACCGCCTTCTTTTTAAAGTGAGAAAGTTTTGTATCCCTAATTGAGAAATATTTTCATCTAATACTCCATAAAATTTTATTTTTTATTCTACTTGTTATGCCTATTACTGTTATTTTAAAGATTTTTCTGTTAGGGTTAACTTTATTTACATATTTATTGTGTTTTAACGATTTATCATCTGGAAGTCAAAAAAAGATACAAATAT
The DNA here is from genome assembly GCF_040954645.1 of Diabrotica undecimpunctata. NCBI lineage: Eukaryota > Metazoa > Arthropoda > Insecta > Coleoptera > Chrysomelidae > Diabrotica > Diabrotica undecimpunctata. The sequence continues at coordinate 102,097,820 of NC_092804.1, read as the reverse complement.
AATTACAATTTTTGTGGTTTATTTTAAAAAAATTATAAAATATTCAATGTTTAAAATTCCACAGAAAATGGTATTTATTATATATACATTATATAGAGTATAATAATAGTATTAGAAATAGTATTTTCAGGTTCTTGGTTTTTGCTTTACACTAAACTTTTAACCTTTATATTTTATAGTCTATTGTCTCTATTATTTATATTGTATTTCTTATTCCCTTTTAGCATTCCTACTTATACAGCAACATCTTTACTTTAAAATTACCCTATTATGTAACTAGACACCAGTTGAAATAAATAAGGACTAAGTACAAAGCAATCCTACTCTCACATTAAATCTATCAGCGTTTGTGAGATCTATCTTTATACTAGTTGTTTTCACTTTACACCACATCATGATAAGTTTGCAATTATTCTGTTATTTTTTCTAATACTAATTGAGAAACAAAATTACTAAGCAATAAGCACTGGTCCGATCCTAATTTCACTTTAAATTTCTCACGTCAGTTTCAGTCAAATAGATTCTAACACTAATTGTAACTTTATTATTTTTGGAAATCTTCATATACGCACAGGAACTTATTTCTTATTTTGTATCTGTCCTAGTAACGGTTGACTGATAATCAACCGTAATTTCGAAAAAACATAACCTGCAACAAATTTTTTGCTTATACATTTTCGCAGAAATTTTTAAAATAGTCTTTTGAAAATGATTTCCGGAATGGAAATCGAAACGTCAAATATTGTAAAATGTAATTTTACAATCGATTATGACTTATGCAACAATAAAACACTGAAAACTTTGTTTTTAAAAACTTCCACAAAATTTATTATAAACTCCAACAGGAGCCAAAATAAAAAGCACTTACATAGTGGTGTATACAAACTTAAATGTGGCGACTGCCCAAAAACTTATATCGGTCAAACTGGTAGAAATTTTAATAAACGATTAGCAGAAGATAAAAGGGCTTTCAATAATAGAAAAACAGATTTTACATTCGCACTTCACCTTCTAGATCATAGGCATTATTTTAATAACGAATATATTTAACGAATTTAGAAAGGCCTTAAGGTATCTTTGTTAGAATCTATGGAAATTAACAAATTAAAAAACAAAAATATAATTCTGAATGACCAATTTGAGACAAACAGTTCTCCCCCCCTCGACCTATTTTATTAAAGACTCTAAAGTGTAAACGCATGCCAAAAATAGATCACTTGAGAAAGGCAATCAGCCGAAACAGCTGTAGTGATAAGAGTTTATGAAAAATTTTGTGAAAGTTTTTAGTGTTTTATTGTTACATAAAATGAATTTCTATCAAGTAACGGCCGAATACATCAATTGATTAGGACTTAACCCTTTAACGCCCTCTGGTAGCTACGTATACTACAAGCTATTACGGCTTATTTTGTCATCAGAGTTGCAATGAAAACAATCCTTAAGGCGGAGTCGATACACTAAATGCTTGCTGGGTAGGTATGAATACCGAAAACCTGTATGTGGCTTGGCAACCATGTACTTTTCACAAAACTGGCATGATGTGCTACCAGCGTGCCTTACTGCAACAGTCTATATAAACAATCGTTAAATTTTATTTTTGTTTTGTGCACACATGTCATTTGGAATAAAATACGTGGACAAAAATTGAAGGTAAGTGTCAAGTGTACTTTTTTCATTATTTTTAACTGTCAGATAATTCTTTAAAAGCACTGGATTAGTTATTGTAAAAATAAATATGTTGTATAAGAATTCTAACCCCAAAATTCATTATTTTTATTTATTCTGGCATAAAAACAATTTTTATTTCTTAGCTATGAAACTTATGCCAGTTATTAGACAATAGTGTGGCAACAAATTTCTATAAAAATCTTGTTTGACATTAGCGCTAGGAAAATATTTTTAATCATTTTTAAGATTGTACCAAATAAATGGTTGTTTTTTCACATAATAAACCAAAAAAATGTTGAGACCGTAGTTTACGCACAGTACTAAAATTTTAAGGATACATTAAAGCAAAGTTTAGTATTTATTTGCTAGACTAGTGTTCTATAAGACTTTAAATTATTAATTAGGCCTATTTGTCATTAAAATTTTTTCAGTACATTATTTATGTTTTTTAGATGTCTCGAAACCGACCGCTTACAGAAGCTGAACTCCAGTATATAGTAGACCATCTAAGTGATGTAAGTGTGAAGAGTATTGTCTTTCTGAATTTGATGGTGATGGGAATGCGGACGACAATTTCCTTGAGACAAGCTCAATTTCCAGAACTCCGTTACAATCCTCGACTACTAGTATCGACAGCCAACCATCATGTTCCATTACTTCTGTATAGAACTTTAAAAGGGTGCGCCAAGGTAATCTTACAAGAAAGACAAATAATTCTAGCGGAAACGAAGATTCTGATGATTCAGATCAAGATCCTGACTTTTATCCAGATGATGATTTTGGTTTCAAACACAAGTTGTCTAGGTTATTTCCTAAAAACATTTTTTCTGGTGAAGAAGGCGAGGATGAACAACTGTTAATGTTACCTCAAGCAACAAATTCCTTAACTTCTGCCGATAAAGACGAGAAAGAGGAACAAGCTATTGCTCCTTCAAATCAATCTTTTTTATGGTCCAAGAAAAACGTCCCCAATCTCCTTTACGAATCATTTAATTTTACTGAGTCTTCAAGCGTCAATGTTGACATTAATTCAAGTAAGCCAATCGACTTCTTCAGAGTTTTCTTTAGTGAGAATATCTGTCAAACAGTTTACAAAGAATCGAACCCTTACGTTACCCAGAAGAATTCGCAACTTTTTATGGATATGGAAGAACTTGACGCTTTCTTGGGAATACTTATAGTGATGGAGCTCCACAGCCTTCCAACACTAAGGTCATACTGGTCCAGCAATGAAAACTTCCATGTTGAACGTGTGGCTAGTGTATTTACATTAAAAAGGTTCCTGAAAGTCTTGAGATTTTTGCATTTAAACAATAATGAAAATATGCACCAACCAAAAAGTAAAGAGTTTGATAGGCTCTACAAACTTAGACCACTTATAAACCATCTTTCAGAAACCTTTTAAAATGCTTTTACGCCGTATAAACACCTATCTATTGACGAAATCATGTGTGCTTTCAAAGGACGTACATCACTAAAACAGTACATGCCAATGAAACCAATAAAAACAGACTTTAAAATTTGGGCATAGGCATATGCTAAAACGGGATACCTTCTAGATTTTTAAATATATCAAGAAAAACCCACTGAATCAACGTCCGATATGTTAGGAGAACGTGTTGTTTTAAAACTTACATCGACATATCAAAATCGTGGTTATTGCGTATACGTTGATATTTTTTTTACCACAATACCACTGATGCAGAAACTACTGGAAAAGAAAACTTTTGCTTGTGGCACTATAAGGCAAACAAGTAAACATTTTTCAAAACAAATATTATGTGTTGATGAAGAGCTTTCCCAAAATCAGTCAGATTCGGTTAGTTCTGGGGAAATATCTGTGTATCAGTGGAAAGATAGAGGCGTAAAATGTGTTACTGTTGTCAGCAATCTACATAATTTTTAAGAAAAAACTCAGGTTTGAGAACAAATAAAACCGGCATCAGAGATCAAGTACCATGTCCTCAGGCAATAGCCGATTATAACAAATACATGGGTGAAGTAGATCTATTTGATCAATATCATGTTAACTACTTGGTAGCATGGAAATCAAGACGTTGGTGGGTAAAAATATTTTACTAGCTTTTAGATGCAGCAGTAGTAAACAGCTATATTTTGTGTAAGGAGACTCTGAAAAAAAAAATAACTTAAGTGCTAAGCCTATGACTGCATTACAGTTCCGCAGTGAACTAGCAGATAATTTGATTAGCACTTTTACTTTCGGAAAAAAGTCTGGACCTCCATCAAACTTAACTTTGAATGCTGGTTCACACTTACCCATCAAAGAAACTTATAGGCGCTGTGCCCTTTGTGCTTAATCTAAAAAGAAACAAACGCGCATCAATTTGATTTGTCAAGTTTGTAACGTTGCTCTATGTAAAGACTGTTTTGCACCCTACCATAGTTGATAGAAAGTTCTTAGATAATAAATTTAAAATATTATTTTATTTAGTTTTTTTTTGTATCTTTTATTATCTTTATTATCTTTATTTTATATAAAAATAAAGTATTTTTTTAAAAATTTTTTTAATTGTTTTTACCGGTAGCTATATATACCATTGCCCAATAAGTATTAGTCGTTTGTCAAAATGCACACTGGTAGCTATATATACCACCCTTTCCAGCCCTTATGACAAAGAAAATATTTTGTTAAACATTTTTTGTCTTCTTAATGATGCATAATGAATTACTTTTATTATTCAAAAATATATTTTTTACAAAAAAATAGTTCTGCCCGTTAAAGGATTACAAATATAAAATGTATCTTAAACATGCAAAAAAAATAGTTTAAAAACCTTTGTATGATAATATATTTTTTTAACGTTTAATATATAATTTTAGCTGGAATAATATTAAATCTTAATCTCTACCTAACATGCTATACACTCAAGGAATATCCAGAACAAAATTGCTCACGATTAGGAAGATACAAAGATAATGCTACGAAACATCTGGAAGAGTTAGTCCAACCAGAAGCAGCTTACGTAACTACTATTACGGAGATGGTTCCAGCTGCTCTACCCGTTTTTGTTTCGCTTATGATTGGTTCGTGGTCAGATAAACACGGAAGAAAACCTGTAATGGTTTATGTTCTTACATGCAAGTATTATAATATTGCTCAATAATTTTTATTACAAAATATTTTTACACGAAATTTCATTTATAAGATTCATATTTTAATTTACTTAGCAAAAATAGTATTGCAATAATCAACAAGACACAATATCATCGAAATTAAGTTGAGATTACAGTAAATGTGATTTACAAGAACCCTGAAATATATGTAGCCAAAAAGATGTGAATGGTATAAAAATTTAAGCTTAAATTAAGATTTCGTTTGCAGGTCTTTCAATATCTTGTGGTGTTGGTGCGATTTTAATAAATTTCTGTAAAAATCCCTATTTGTTAATGTTAGGAGCCATTCCAGCTATGGCATGTGGAGGAGGAATGACTTTTTTTAGCGTTACTTTGGCGTATATTAATGAAATATCTACTCCAAGTAACATAAGCATAAGGTAAGTATCCAATATTTTTTAGTGATTATATCGCTCATTTGCTGCAATAACTAGAAAATAACGATTCTTCAGAAGATAAGTCACAAGTTTTATATGTATTATTAATTTTGGAAACGGCAACAGAAAAGAAAATAATGGTAGTATTTGGTCCAGTACCATCTGGTTATGACTATTACATGAAATACTTACATAAATGTATAGTATACAGTCATAAATATCTCCAGTATCACTTATGACGTTCTAGCTTAAATCAATTTTTTAAGATAGCAATCGTTATATATTGTTTGTAACAAAAGTATTGTGAGGTAATGCATACTAAAATGAAATCCACTGTGTTACTACTATAAATATCTTTCTGATTGTTGTATATCACGCTTAATGTCGAAGATACAAATCAAGTAGATTTTCTATTATATTAGGATTTTAGGAAGTAAGGTTCAATCAGTAGTATTACATCAGCGGATGTAGTATTATGAGGAAGACGAAGAAGCGGAACATGCGATTCTGGATTCAATCAAACCTAAACGAAGTTTGCTTTATTAATTTTTTTCGGAGGTTGAGATTCAAATAACGTGCATCACATAGGACGAGAGCCCAGCCTAAATAGCTCCAGAGTCCGTAAGGCAGAGAAACGTCAAGAGAAAACCTCTCTGCAAAAACAGAGAGTAAAGGAAAACCACGCAGGGCCTAGGGTCTATAAGCAATCAATCAGTCGAAAAAAAAACCAATTCTTTAAAGTAAGCAGCCCAAAATGTCTCTTGACTGCATATTGTGCGGTTCCCAAGGCGTCAGACAAATGCAAGCGACTTCCCCCTATCAGGCTTCAATAATTCTAATTCTAAGCAATTATTAATTGATCTAAATATTGATAATACTTTAGAATTAAACAATTCTGTAAATTATAATTCGGATTTAAGTAACTTAAGTTCTAGCCCCCTTCATGTTGTAAATGTCGATATCGAAATTGTCTCATTAATATGCAAAAATTACTGCAATATATGTAAAAACACCAACAATACTAATTTTAATAAGTCTATTGGTATTTCCAAAAGCACTGGTGACAACGAATATGAAATTAAAGAAGAAAAGAACCTGCTTAGATTTCGAGGTTGAAGGCTGCTCAGATTCCGAGAAGGAAGAAACCAAAAGGATCTGCAAAAGCGTGGAGGCTGAGAAAATATCCCATCAATTAAAGCATTAACCGATAAAATAACCCAGACGAAACAAGAGATAAAGCAGCTTCATGAGAATTATAGCAGTCAAATAGGAGACCTAATAAAAGAATACTGCAAAGAATTATAGAAATAAAGGACAAACAGGGCAGAGAATTAACCGAGTATTGAATATTGACTCTGACGGAACAATCGCAGTTCATGGCAGAATTAAACCTAAATAACTTTTTTGTTTATTCACTGATTTTGATTTAGCATTGGATATGATGTACCACACTGGATATTTAATGTATATTAAAATTATGACAGTACATATTATTTTATTTCAAATGATAGTACAAAATTCATCAATTGAAAAAATCTCTAATACTCTTTTTCTTTTAGGATGGCTATTTTTGAAGTAATATCTGTTTTTTCCACTTGTTTTGGCACATTGGCAAGTATTCCATTGTTGTATGCAACAAGCTATTCAACTGTGTATGTAATATCATGTTCATTAATATTTAGTTCTGCTGTATATACATACTTCCTTGTATCAGAACCGCTTAAAAACATAAGTGACGAAAAACGCTCATTTTCCAATGTGTTTACTTGTGATAATTTCAAGGAAATATTTATGGTACCGTTTAAAAGAAGACCGCATAACAAAAGATCTTTAATATTATTACTGCTGCTTATTACAGTTTTGCTAAATATGGTTATGTCAGGAGAAAAAACAGTGCAAACTCTTTATTTAATGAAGGTTTTTAAATGGACTAGTCAGGAAGTGAATGTATTTTCAAGCTGGTCCTGTGTGGTATTTGTTATTGGGACGGTAGTTTTTACTTTCTTACTAAACAAAAAGCTGCACATAAAGGAATCTTATTTGACAGTTGTAGGCATAGTTAGCTTAATAGTATCGTCCATTTTGTATGGTATAGCAAAAAACAACTGGTTCATTTATTTATGTAAGTACCACTCTCAACTTTTAATAAGTAAAAAATATCGTTAAATCGAATAATATATAAATTTAAAAACTTAGTATTTTGTTTTAATTATAAAATTTAAATTTAAATCGAATTAAATAAATATAATAAAGGTTTTTAGATTAAAAAATAATCTAGCAAAATATTCAGAGCCTCTTACCACTTCCCGTTATACCCAAAGGACACCCTTATGGTAAAGTAAAGAATGGAAAAGAAAAGTATTTTTGAAGTTTATGTGAAAAAATAGATAGAATGGGCGATTTAAATGAAAAAATAGAGAAACAAAAAAACCAAAATCAAATTTTAATAAATAAGACTCCCTAGCAACCTTCCTAGCAAATAAATACCATTCGTTTTTTTTTTATATAAAAAACTTGTTAAACATAGCTGCTGCTTGGCCGTTTACCCAGACAGACCCCACCCGATCAAATGTGTAATAATATTTCTACTATTTCTTAGTTGGTATTTTTCTTAAAATCTTCTTTCACTTGGCAACCCTGTGCATGTTTATGTCTCGGTTATTCCTATATATTACGTCATTTATGATTCAAACTCGTTCGAAGTGGGTACGATCGAAATCTCATCATCATATTTATACCAAAGAAAGGAAAAAAAGCGATTGCTGTCTCTACTGCGCACAGAGATGATCGTATTGATGAAGATATTGGCAATCAGAAAAACCTTAAAATAATTACTCTTTATTATTCCACAAAAGTGAAGTAGATGTTTTAGATATAATGATAACATCATATATATTTCTAGAAATACGAAACGTTGACCAATGGTAGTATTTTAAAATCCCTTAATATTGCAGCCATTAACGTATTTGTAATCTATAAAGGCAACAACCCAAATGGAGAACTTTCCAAAACGCGAAAACTATTTTAAAAAATCTAGGTATACAATTGGTACAGGAGTGTATACGATACAACGATAGAGAGCAGTTGATAAGAATTTGTCAAAAGCTGTGCGTGCTTCGGCCTTGAGACTATCAGGAATTGAGGTCGAGGTTGTACCAGAGCCACAGCCATGTAAAAGGGGAAATTAAATGTTCTCAAATGTTAAAAAATATTCGGCAAAATTATGGACATTTTTTTTACCTAAAATATTTAAAAAACTTTTTGGAATTACTTCTGTAGTAAATATTACATAGTTAATCTTCTTCTCCTTCCTTTGCCCTATCGGTTTCGGACGTTGGCTATTAACAAGGCTATTTTGACTTTGTTTACGGCACCTCTGAACAGTTCGGTCGATGTTAGTCCGAACCATTGTCGCAGGTTATGCATCCATGAGTGTCGTCTTCTTCCTGGTCCCTCCTACTGTCGATTCTTCCTTGGACTATTAACTGTAGCAGCCGGTACTTAGTATGCCTCATGACATATCCGAAGTACTTTAGCTTCTGTTTCTTTACGGTGAAGATTATTTCTTTGCTTTTGCCTATTATCTGCATTACTTCCACGTTAGTGATGTGGTCTGTCCAGGATATCCGAAGAATACGGCGATATATCCACAGCTCAAAGGATTCTAGTTTCTTCAGGGTGGCTTCCGTTGTGGTCCATGCCTCTGATCCATAGAACAAGATCGGGAAGATATAACACTTGACCAGTCTTAATTTTAGTTCCATTGAGATTTTGCTTGTGAACCACTTTTTCATATTGTTGAACGCGTTTCGCGCTTTTTCAATTCGTGATCTTATTTCTGTTGACTGGTCCCATTTTGTGTTGACTGTGGTTCCAAGGTATGTGTATATCTCCACTTGTTCTATTTTTCGGTTGTTTAATGTCAATTGCATCGGAGGTTGTTGTGTTCTGCTGATGAGCATGCATTTAGTTTTGGTTGTATTGAGTTCTAAACCATATTCTTGACTTGCTGTGTGTATGCTTTGCATGAGTCTTTGAAGCTCGTTGCAGTCATTTGCGATAATAACTGTGTCGTCAGCATATCTAATATTATTGATTACCTCTCCGTTTACTTTGATACCCTCCGAAACTTCTCCCAGTGCTTGTCTGAAGATTTGTTCAGATACATAGTTAATAATTTGTTTAAAATATGTTGATGCGAAAAAAGCACTAAAAGGTATACTGGTTCTCGGAAGGCGCTATTTTATTTTGGTTGTCAAAAACCACACACGACCGAAAGTGATTCCGAATGGGCATCTGATGAACGTAGGGTTAAAAAACAGAAAAAGAATAGCAGGACCTAGCAAAGCCCCAGTGGGACAACAAGGGATATTATTATACAACGACATAAAGTACTAGTAGTGTTAAATATAATAAACACAGGTAGCAAATGTAGAATGCTAAGAACACGAATAAAAACTAACGCCAAAACAGAAAGAAGGAAACTTATAGTTATGTGATGTTTCTGTCAATTTTTTATGTGCCTGTTTCGGTTGTTCTAACGTTACCCCGCCTTCCTCTCTGCGAGGTATTGTGACACTATCTCTACTCGTCTGGGGGATAATTCGTATTGAATATTGGACATTTTACAAGAAATATTTCAGTCCTAACTTGTCACGCTGACTGTTTCACAGGTCCCTTATTGACATACAAAATAAATAAAATAATAATATTTATTTAATATAAATATTATATTGAAGAAATAAATTCTTCCTGATCTTTTTGCTTCCTGTTAATTAGGTGCATTAAGCATTTCCTTTTTTGCTTGAACGCCTCGCGGATCAACAAAAGTAATGTCTTCATCGGAAGATCTATCTGAGAAAGTGTTTTGAGTCAATACTTGGGAAGAAACTAGAACGCTGTTAATTGACTTCCGCATGTATGCAATCGAAATTCGGAAGTCGGAAAAAATGACGCAGAACACTGTACGCAGAACTCAGAATGCTAGACCGCTGTATGTGGGTGGGCGCGCGGGCTTAGATCTGTCAAAAGTCATATGTATTTTGTCAGTAAACGATTTATTGGTAAGAATATTTTTTTTTAAATATTTAAATTATTTTAATATTTCAGCTGTACCAGTAACTATTCTAAGGAGTCTTATAAACCCAATGCTGAGAACATTGTTGGGAAAAAATATAGCTCGAGAGGAAATGGGCAAAATATTTTCATTAATTTATGTTCTTAATACCTTCCTGCAGTTGGGAGGAGGACTAATGTATAATAATATATACCAGCATACTCAGTCGCATCCAGAAGCGTTTAATTGGGTGTCGATAGGTCTTTATGCATTTTGTATTCTCCTAGTTATGTAAGTATTAAAAATTCTTTAATATGCATTAGTATTATGGCTATTTAGAGTGTAATACTAATATACAGTGTAGGTTAAAGTTTATGGTCGGTATGGTACAATTTAACAGGATATCTAACACAGATATAAAATCATATTTTCAGCGAATAGATAAAGATAACAATCATATTTCCCTTTGGTCTCTCCTCCATATTTCTTATTAATGCCCATTGCCTATTAGTGAGACGATTAGTTCCGATCAGAGATATTTTACATACCTCTGGTTCCGATCCTAATATACCCATGAAACTAGAGGTGGGTCGTTGACGTTTTTATCGGAACCGTTTTTCGTAAACTGTAACTAGTTGATTGTTTACCAGTAGTTTCAAATAAGCGAGTACACAAACAAACATATTGACTATTATATTAAAAAAAAAAACTAATAAAGGATATATTTATAATAACTTGAAAAATAAATTAAACAATACAAATAGTACTTACATTTACATTACACATTATTAAATCACGAATCGTCTAAATTAACATTTAAAAACATAAGTTTTTCCACTTTTCTTATTAACCGTGTTCTCCTTTCATTTAAAATTTAACCGGGTTTTGAACATGTGTTCACAAGGAACAGATTTTGTTATAATATTACATTATTTTATGAATATAGTGGTTAAGTTAGGATATATATGGCGATGGTTTTTCCACCACTGTAATGGACCGTTCCAATCTCCGTTCAAATTTTTTTGTGGGTAATATCATCAGACTTCTGATGACAGACATCAACATGTCGACTTATTTTATACATCTTGATACAGGTGTATGTTTAGATGAGTCATGTCCAATTAATTCATAAATATACACCATGGACTTAAGTCATCTTTATCAGTTTATTTTTCTTGTACTGGTTGATTTTCGCTAGTATAATCTTCTTCTTCTTTTTTTCATAGAAGTAACCAGCTTCGTAACTCTTTCTTTTGTTTTTTTATAACTAGGTATTCTGATTAATGAATGAGTTTCGATTTAAGATTAAAACTTGTTCATTACGTCAGGTTCATTACTTCAGGAATGTTATATCAAAACTAAGCAAATTATTAGATCACAAGTTGTTAAAGAAGTAAAAAATATCTATATTACTACTGGTCTCTGGACATATGGAGTAACTGAGAGTTACATCGCATTAACAGGCCATTATTAAACGAAAATTTAGAATTTAAAATGGTTTTATTAGGCTGCTGCCATTTTCTGGAAACCATAATTCAGAAAACATCGCTTTTGACATTGGTGAAATTATTAATCAGTGGGGTCTAAAACAAAAAGTAAATTTTGCAGTAACTGATATGGCCTCAAATTTGGTCAAAGCTATTAAAGATGTTTTGGAATGAAAACATTTAAATTGTTTTGCTCATACGTTAAATTTATTGGTGGAGGACGCACTTAGATGCTGTCGTGTACAAATAGATATAATAAAAAGTCTTTTTTTTGACAATTCGGCAAAAAACACATTTCAAAAAAAGCACCTTATCTTCAGAAAAGCTTTTAAAGTATCAATTACAACATAACAAAGTTCCCAAATGGCCAATCCAAGACGTGAAAACTAGGTAGAACTTCATCTATTACATGTTAAAAAGAATGACCGAGTTAGAAGAGGTTCCACAATGGTATTAATTAATACAGACTTAGACTTAGACCAAATCTAAATAATGAAGACTGGATTATTTGTTCTTAACTTTCCCAAATTTTACGGCATTTTAAAGGAATAACAAGTACAATGAGTGGCCAAAAATACTTAAAGGGTAGTTCAGTGATTGTTATGGTACGCTGCCTGCAAGAATCTTGCAATAAAATTTTAGAAAACGGTAACCTTACATCTACAGTATCCGACGTAGTAAAATCAATCAAACTAATATCGGCTCTAATTGTTTAGTTTATTTTTTAAGTTATAATAAATATATCCTTCATTACTTTCTTTCACTTTAATAAATATTGTGTATAGACGATAATAGCCATGTTTTTTTAGGTAGGTACTCTCTTACTTAAAATTACAGTTAAACAATCTTAGTAACTTGTTTACGAAAATCGGTTTACGATAAAAACATCAACGACTCACCTCTACTCGTTACCTCTTTCCTTACTTTGATTCGGTGCTTTGACGAATCCAGAGATCGGGAGACGAGACGTTGCCAAATCATTTTGTATCAAGCTTTTATTGTGGCATTATATGCAGTTTATTATTTTTTAATAGGAATAAGTCACAATGTGACTTTGAAATAAGCTTATTTTGATGTTTAGATTTTTAATTCGGAAATCGTACTTAAAATACGAAACCTTAAATGGCTAATACTAGATATATATATATATATATATATATATATATATATATATATATATATATATATATATATATATGTATATATATATATATGTATATATATATATATATATATATATATATATATATATATATATATATATATATATGTACTAGGTACTTAACATTTTCGCTATTATCGCCCTATAATTTGACGTTATTAGGTTAAAAACATTTACTTAGTACTGTCTTACATAAATATCTGTTATAAAACTGTAAGGAAAACTACACGAAATATTTAAAACTTTATTTTTTTAGTGTTGTTATAGTCCTCGAATCTGGGATACCGGAAGAAACTTCACAGACAGAAACAAGTGAAGTGACTGTGAAAGAAAAAGCTCAAGTAACTGAAAAAATCAAATAATAATATTGTGATTCCTATTTAATGAACTATTTATGTTTTAATAAATATATATTTTTAATAAAATTTAAAATTAAATAAATAAAACAACGTTTAAATATATGTTACAATTTATTGGTCTTAAGGATTGCTTTAGATAGTGCTTTAAAGTATTTGCGACATAAAATGTGTTTTATTTTAAACTACTACATAATGTATTATTACACGTCATGCTTGTCTACATCGTCTGTGTCTATAGTATAAAACCGTCACTGTCCTCATTACGCCTGAATAGATTACGACAAAATTAGAAACTGACTGCCTCAGCCACGACCAAAAAACAGTCCTATTACCCTCCCTTATCAAAACTATAAATTTCGCCTAAATTAACAATAAATTCGTGACATCTGGGACAAACCATACCCATTGATTTATTTCAGTAATATTCTAAGTCAACGTATCTCAAACGACGATGTTTTTGAAACAACTAACGCTAAGAGGTTTTGCGACAATCCCACTCAATGGCGGCGACAAACACAGGGTATAATAAATATAAAAATGGCTAATAATATGATCAGGAAAATACATAGTTTAAAAAAAGTAAAATTTTATTCTAATGCAGGAAAATTAATAAGAATATGTTAATCTTATTAATTTATATAGATCTGTATTATTAAATCTATTGGATCTAAATCCATTAATGCATTAAATTTACACAATATACTATATTAGATGTATATATACAGGGTGTGACATCAGCCCGGGGAACTCCAACTACTCATTTGTCGTAAGAGATACAAAAAAGATTGAAGATGTGGATTCCAAAAGGGCTTTTTTTCATTTTCCTTCACATTTTTTTTTCACATTTTGAGGTTTTAATTGGACCTGATTCTAGAGCATCAATTCTAACATTAAAAAAGAATTCATGCCATAACAGCTTAAGTCAAGTATACTATACAGATTACAAATCAATAATGTTTTCCAAAAGTGCTTTAGTCATGCCTTGTTCTTTTTCAAACAGGTTTAAGTCAGCTATTAAGTGTTTGCGCATGCCCGATTCCAGCTGTCATCATCTAGTTTCTGTGAGTTTTTGTTTATGTGACTGTTTGAGGTGAAACAAGTGAGTAATCGAAAACGTGTCTTCTAAGTATAAAATGAGTTTAGATTTTGTAACAAGTGAATTATCAGTATCGGTAAGCGATATTTATAGTGCCAAGAAGAGGAAAATAGAGAAAAATGAAAACCTGTGGAACAAAAATCTCAAGCAATTCACAAGAAATAGTAAACTTATTTAGATCCTCGCATTGTTTGTGTTTATAAAAGTGATGTTTGTAAGGCATATCTATTGACTCGTAATGATGTAAGTAGCTTTTATGATAAAATCTACTCACATAAGACTACTGCTGATCAGAATAACTTCGTATTGAAATACCTTGTCAATCAAGAGTTTAAGCAACATAGGCCTAGAAATAAAACAAATCCACGATCTCGAACAGTTATAAAATACTTCCAACAGGACAGACAAAAGATGTTTTATTAAGTGTATGTAATTTCTGTACATCACACAATGTTTATTAAAATGATTAAATCGATCAGCTAAAGCTTTAAAAGAGTCAGGAGAATGTTCTCGTAAAAAGCGAGGTGGTACTAGGATAAAACTCAAAGATTCAAGTACAGCTCAATCAATAATTGATTTCAAAAAATCAATAAAGTGCTATAAAAATCCTTATGGTCGGGGTAAGAGCGTCCGTGGTTATCTTAGCCCTAAGTTATCTATTAAAAAATTGTGACAGATTTGGAAACAAACTCAAAAAGAACAGATCAAGTCACTTGTATCTTACTCACAGTTCTTCAAGATCTTCCAGACGAAATTCAATTTAAGTTTTGGCAGTCCAAAGACAAACGATTGTTCTTTTTATGATTTAACAAAAACTAAAATAAATTTGTGCAAATACCTTCAAGTAAAAGCTTCCCTTATTACTAAGTACAGATTGTACAAGTTACGAGCTAAGAAATTTTATGAACTGCTTAAAAGAACAAAAGCTAATATAATTAAGGTATCTTTTGACATGGAACAAAACCAGCCTCTTCCAAAACCAAGGTGAGGTATTTTATTCTCGACAAATTTAGATTTATCACCTTACTTTTGTATTGATGGAAGATACACAAGATATTACTAGTACTTTTGTGTATACGTGGACTGAAAACCAGAGTGGGCGAGGTTTTAATGAAGTAATTTGTAACAAAAATTGTGTATGTGGACGTTGGACGCCAATGTAACAAAATTCAGACTTCCAGAGCGTTTAGTGATATTAAGCATTGCTTTTCAATCAGGGGACATAGCTATATGCCTCAAGAGTATTTGGAGGTTTTGAAAAAATATTTAAAAGAAAAGAAACAATAGTTGAACCAGAGGAGTACTATAAAGTGTTTTCATCTTCTGTTAAACAATTAAAGTTTTAGGAAAAATCTGGGAACTTTTTGATTTCATGCATGCTGCAAAACGAGTTTTATTGAAGAAGCTCCCTTTTTTTATGTGTAAACAACGAGTTTTTTTATTTTTAGATAAAAGTAATAAACACATTGATGCTAAAAATACCTACTGTGGTGGTTCTAGTACTTTTAAAGTTATAAAACAAGGATGCAATTTGCTGGGAGTGTACAGTACAGTAAAGTCTATGCCATTAGTGAATCATGTAAGTAAAAAGAAGAAAAAATATGTGGAAAAATTTATCAAATTTATTTTATTATCTGAAAGTTTAAAAGACGTTTATAACACTGCACTTACCAATGTGTAAAATGGTTCCAACGATAATAATACTGTAGTGTATGATAAACTAGATCCTTTTTTTTGAAAGATTTTTTAACTTTACTTTTCACATTTTGGTAAGAATGTGAATAATTTATTTAATTTATTTAATTTAATTAATAATAATATGAAGTTGTCTCCCACACGAATTTGTTAAAAGTGCTTAAGTCACTGACTTAAGGTCTTTTGAATAAAAAAAGTGTTTAAATTCTTAAAGCCAAAACAAAATAAAAAATATATATACATATCACATACAATATCAAAAAGTAGTATAAGAAAATAATAAAAAAAATAAAAAAAAAATAAAAATAAAAATAAAAAAAAGAACAGTCAAAACAAGTAAATTATTTAATTTACTTTTAACTTATATTTAGTACTAACTCAAACTCTGATTGATGTTCTGTGAATACAAATTACAAAACATTTTGGTCAATTGGCTATGCCAAGGCCATAAAAAAATTCTTAAAAGCCATGATTTTGTGTTCAAATCTTACTTTGAATTGTCTTGAAACAAGAATTTGAACCTGCAAATTACACGACTGATTCTATTCCAAAGTAACATATTATAATTATATTCTTAAACATAGAAAAAAATCGTTCCTGAAAAATTTACTTTTTGATTTAAGACCTTTTGGAAACAACCTCTTCAATTATTTAGGTAAAATTGAAACAGAGATAGGACCACACTATTGTCTAAACTTATTACCATCGCTAAAAATTTAATTTTTGTATACAGGGTTGATCGAAACTTGGAATGAATATTTTCTGATTTTTTTTTAAATGGAGTTTAGTATCATAATGAAAGGTAATTTTATGATATATTTTATTATTTACTAAGCATTCCCTATACCTGACTGCTTTAATTGGTAAGTTATTCGTGATTTCTTGAGTCAAGTATTAATTGCAACAAAACTAAAGATATTCAATCAAAACTTAAAAAATAATAATAATCTAGACTTATCCTTAAATTTAATCATATTCTAGTTGCTATCAAAAAGTCCTCACAGATACTTCGTCTAAGGACTAGCAACCTCAGTGGAGTCTTACGTTGCCATGTAGTAAATTCCTATTGTAACTTAAACATCCTAAATTTTAATTTTCAAAAATGTAAGTCAAAGTTAATGATATAACATTTTACGTTACATTAATACTAGGTTTTTTACCCATGTAATTAGTGGCTCTAAACATGTACATGAAACATGTACACGAAACTCCACAATACAAGAACGTCTCAGCAAGACTACTGAGATCATAAAAAGCATTAAGCAGAGAAAGCTGGAGTATTTCGGACATGTAATGAGAGGTCCCAAATATAGGTTGCTACAAAATATCATGCAAGAAAAAATAGCAGGCAAACGCAGTCCAGGACGAAGAAGAACCTCACGGTTGAAGAACTTGCGAGATTGGTATGGTATTGATACAAGCATGCTATTTAGGGTGGCAGTGAATAAAATTAAGATAGCTATGATGGTAACCAACGTTCTGAAAGGACAGGTTACATGAAGAAGAAACATTGTACATCCAGATAGCACTGATGCTGGAATAGTTATTCCGAAAACGTTCTGTGATGTAGCCCGATAGGGTTTTTTTAATATTATACATTTTATAAAGGAATTTTTAAATAAATTTTTTATCCTTAATTTGTTAGCATTTGATGATATACCAAAATTCCTTAGTAGTTTAGATTGTTGGTGTGTAAAATATTAATAAAAATATAATATTCTACATAGTTTGCTATGACTTTAACACTAAACTTGCTTAAAAGTTGAACATTAGACTATTTTTATAGTTAATGTTGCTTTATTGACATGGCTTTCGTGACAGGTGAGTATAACAAAAATGTGGTACTGGCAAGAAGAATTTATCATTAGCAATACCCAGATAGACGACAACCAAGAAGAGAAACTTTACAAAGTTTACTTAAAATAAACTAAATGTAAACCTTAATATCACTGAAAATCCGCATATTAGTACGAAGAAAATTTTACATGCTAATGAAATTATTGCACGTATTATTCATATCATGCACAATTGCATCAGAGGATACCTGTAATAAAAGAGTAGAATTTTGTCGGGGGGCACAGGAACAAATTCAGAATAACTCATATTTCTTGAAACACGTTTTACTTGGAGATGAAGCTACTTACCACAAAAATGGTATTGTAGACAGCCATAATCTAAACTATTAGTCAAATTTTAATTCACGCCACTTTTTACATACACTAAAACAGCATCATCATTAAATGTTTAAGCTAGAATTCCTGGAAATTATGTCAAACGGCCCTTGTTTTTCGAAAGTTACGTAAATGGAAATGGAAAAATTTTAATTCATACCATTGAACATACGTGAGAGAATGTGGATATAAAAGGAAGGAGGTAAGAAGGAGGCCTTCATGATCTCCAGAGTTAAAAAAGCTAGATTACTATTTATTATATTACTATGTAACTTTGTATTGGATGAACTTATAAGAACATGTAAGGAAAAGATACCTTTTCACATACCTTTTATCAAACGATATGTAGATGATTTGATCTTATCGGTCCCTGAAAACAAAATAACTGATGTTCTAAACAGTTTTAACGCCCAGTGTGAACACTTAAAGTTTACGGTTGAGAGAGAAGCTGATAATATGATTCCGTTTTTAGACATGCTTATACATCGTGGCAGTGATGGCATGCTAAGGACGGAGTGGTATCGTAAACTTTGTTTTAGTAACCGTTTCATAAACTTTTATTCTCAACATCCATCTAAGATAAAAACAAATTTGGTTTTGGCCCTTAAAACTAGGGTTATCAACTTATCACACATCGAGTTCAGGGACAAAGGACTAAAAAAATTGAGATCTATACTACAAGATAACTTCTATTCTACAAGGCTTTTGAATAAACTCATTTCTGGTTCTCCTTTTCCTTCACAATTTTCTGACAACCAAAATTTTCATAATAATGAGGTGAATGAGGTCCGACCACTGACACAGACATTAACACAGAACACATCAGAGCTACCACAATCTAAAATAACGTATGGTTGCCTACCCTATATTCCAGTTCTCACACCTAAGCTATTGAACATTTTCAAAAATGTTAGTGGCTTAAAAATTGCAACTAAGAATGTGAAAACGGTATCGAAGTTGTACACAAAGACGAAGGATCCTTTCACAATACAGAAGTCATCGAATGTTGTTTATTCTATACCGTGTGCCAATTGTAAATACGTGTATATCAGAGAATCATCTCGTAATTTTCACAATAGAGTAATATCACATCGCAGCGACATAAAAATCAAAAAGATAAACGCATGCGCGCTCACAGAACATGCATTAACTTTAAAACTTGAATTTAATTTCGAAGATTCCTGTATTTTGGCAAATAAAAAAAAACCATTCAAAACGTGTTTTCTTTAAAATGTGTTTCTTTAAAAACATCAAAAATAAAATAAAGATTTACTTTTACATATACACACCATAATACACCTGCATACACAACATGTTGCATACTACCAAGACAGGTTTAATATACTACTTCCATTAATATAATAGCAAGAACTCCTAATTACCTTTTAATCACACTATTTTTGTTTTTTTTTCTGTTTTCTATGGATCAGTCAAAACACAACATTAAAAGATGTCACGAACAAAATTTTAACTTTCCAACTAAATTTTAAAATGTATTTTGTCCATTATTTTACATGTTATATTTTATATGTGTGTTTTTAATGTTGAGTGTCGTAGCTTTACACAAATAATCTCAACAACTAGTAAGTTGTAATGACAATTTGAGATATGTTGTAAACATTTACACTTTCTTCTAATTACAGTGTCTTGAAGAAGGAATAAAAGAATTCCGAAAGCTCGACCAAAAGTCAAAAGAGTGTTTCTATAAAATCCCGGCCAAACCTACTGACTGCAGCCCTAAGAAACTGTGTTGTTTGTTTATATCGACAGTCAATAATATCCAGAATATCCAGTATTTCTTGTATATATATATATATATATATATATATATATATATATATATATATTTATATATATATATATAGATATACAGGATGTTTCTAAACTGCTTACACTATCTATATATAAAAAAACTACCCTATATACTTCTATAAAGCTGGGTAAATAAAAAACAATGACCAAGGTAGAGAAATAAGGACATGCATTGAAATTGCAAGACAAGCATTTATAACAATTAAAACAATGTTTGTTAATCGGGACCTTCTTCTGGAGCTGAAGATAAGAGCATTAAGATGCTATGTGTTCTCCATTTTGTTGTATGGTATGGAAAGCTGTACACTAAAATTGGATAATATAAAGAAGTTGGAATCACTTGAGATGTGGTGCCACAAAAGAATTTTGAAAATACCATCGACCCAACGAGTTGCAAATGCAGACTTGTTAAGAAGGCTACAAAAGCACATCAAAACAAGAAATCTGGAATATTTAGGCCACATTACCAAAGGTGCGAAATATGAGATATTAAGGCTCATATTGAAAGGTAAAATCAAGGGTGAAAGATTCATAGGAAGACAAAAAATTTCCTGGCTAAGAAACCTAAGAGAGTGGTAGAGTTGCAGTTCAGTAGATCTTTTCAGAGCAGCCGCCAATAAGGTACGGATAGCTGTCATGATAGCCAATCTCAGATAGGAGAAGGAACTACAAGAAGGTATTCCTATACCTGGCTGGCGTGTGTTGGATTTTGGGTAGAGGAGTACATCCGAGCACATTTTCCCTTAGAAAAAGAAGGTCCTGCAAACGGATGCTTTTCTGTTATTTTGCCTACCAACTAAAATCACCCTCTCCTATTTATTTCTCCAGGAGATGTTCTCGTGAAACATCAAAAAGAAGCAGAACTAATCTGACTTGACAATGGAAAGTGTGATCTTGCCGAAACGTCGCCAAAACAATGGTTTTTCAAAACAACCAAAACTATTTAACGCGGAGTCAAGCCCGGAAAACAACTGAAACCATTCTATCTTCCGAAAATTAATACTATAATTTTCTAATATTAGATTTTCTGACTATAAATACTATAATTTCAAAAAATTTAAATATTCATATTTGGCGCCACTTTGTACGTAACCATAATAACAATCAAAAGCTAGTTATCAACAACAAAAAATATAATAAACAGAAAAGAGAATTCTCATTTGTCATCTCATTGTCATTCTGACATAAATCAAACATCAACATAATCAATGTCATAATGAATTTGTACAAAATTAAATAAAATTAAAATATTGTACTTCATAACTATATAATTTTAATAAGTTAAGTTTTAATGTTTTGTAAATTTGAAAATTTAATGGATTAACCTCATGTTGAAAGTTTTTATACTAGTTTTATCCAATGGTATTTAATTATAATTTCATTAATTTCATTGTATTTACTGATACCATATTTTAGCATATCCTGAAGAAGCAAATAAATTTTGCGAAAGCTTGATAAAGAACAAAGAGTTTCATTTTCCTGCCCTATTAATGCCTGCAACCTCATAATAAAACTTTATTTTACATAACGTGTCAGTCAATAAAACCTAACTACTTTATATATATATATATATATATATATATATATATATATATATATATATATATATATATATATATATATAAATATAAATACATATATATATATATATATATATATATATATATATATATATATATATATATATATATATATATATATATATATATATATATATATATATATATATATATATATATATATGTAAATACTTTTTTCTTTTTGGGTGTGGTAGTCAATAAAAACAGAGCTTTGCTAAGGCGTACTATTTATTCTGAATCCAAGCTTTCGGTGGTTTTTTGCCACCTTTATCAAGGTCTACAAAGAAAATTACTATGTTGTAACAGTTTGAATGGTGCCAAAAAAAGGCTATAAAAAACTATAAAAAACTTACCCGAATGTAATATTCGTGGCAGAAACAACAACGTTAAATAACATGATATACTGAAGTTGCAATTACACTTTAAAAATTACTGTTAAAAAAACACACTTTAAAATTACTAAATACGTGAAAAGTTAAAAACAAAATGAAGGACGACATGTTAAAACAGTCGTCGCTGCAGGCTTGATTTCAGTCACATTTCACGAGCAGAAAGAGAACGTGGGTGGACAATTATTGTTTAAATAGTTAGGAGAAAATACAAAAAACAACTTTGAAATTAACGTCTCACAAAATACTGTTTATGAATTTTGAGTACTACCAATTGTATTACCAACTTAAAAATAAGCGGGAAGTTAAAAATGTTATTTATGACATAAGCAAACGAAAGAAAATAGTATTTAGTAAATAGGTTTAGAAAAAATAATAACTCAAACAAAACAAAACTAAATTAGTAACTGAAGTCTGATCACAAATATTCAATTAATACTGAAATTTTTAACAAAAGAAAAGAACAAAGAAAACTCTGAGATGCAAAATAGCTCAGTCAAAAGTCAATATAAAATTGTAAATTTTGCTAAGATTCTGGATCTCAGATCTCTTATTAAGATTGTTATTATCACTCTTGCTGATATGTACCATCTCTAAGAAAGTTCTCTTAACTTTATTTTCTCTCTGGCTAATATTTTTACATTGTTGAAATCTATCTTATGGTCTAGATCGATAGTATGCTCTGCCAAAGCACAAGTAGGTTTGTTTAATCTACAATCACTCTTATGAGAAATAATACGGCTATACAGATTCCTTCCAGTTTCACCAATGTACGTGGATGGACATTCAGTACATTGAATGCAATAAACAACATCTGTAGTCTCTAGAGTGGTTAGGGGTTGTTTTATTTTGCTTTACAGCTGACGTATGGTTTTGATGTTCTTGTTAGCTATTTTGATATTCTTAAAGTCTTTAAAAATCTTAGTGAGTTCAACGGTTAGTTTTGGAATATATGGAAGGGCATAAAAATACACACTTGTTGAAGCTGAATTATTTTGTGCTGAGGGCACTGATTGTGACATAGTAAAACTGTTGTTTCTATTAACAAAGGAAACATTAAAAATTAATTTATTAATCAGTCTTAGAGGATATGAATTTTCAACAAAAATATTACGTAAGAGGTTGAGATCATGTTGGAGATAATCCGGATGAGATAACCTTTTGACACGTTCTTTCATCGCTAGGACTAAATTAGTTTTCATCCTCGGAGGATGGTGAGAGTGGTTGCTTATGAATCTATTGCTACATATGGGTTTTCTGTACCATTGTGTTTTCACAGCATTATCCTCACATCTATGCAATCTCATGTCAAGGAAAGGCAAAGATCCCTCCCGCTCCTCCTCGCACGTAAATTGCAAGTGTGGGTTTTGTTGGTTGAACACATTTAACGTAGAAAGTATGGAGTCTGCAGGTAGTGCCAAGATTAAGTCACCCACATATCTCTTTATGAACGGTATTTCAAAATTGATTTGTTGCAAACAATCTTCAATCAAGTCATCTAAGACATAATTGCACAGTATTGGTGAAATAGTGGAACCCATTGGAGTACCAAAGACTTGTTTGTAGTAACAGTCATTAAAAATAAACACATTAGAGTCAAAAACAAAAGAAATGAGTTTTTTGATATTATCTAAGTTAAGGGTTGTGTGCATTGATATGTCATCCCAGTGTCTCTCAACGCTAACCAATATTGTGTGTAATGGTAAATTAGTGAAGAGACACTACATCAAAACTAACGAGCTTATAGTTAATGGTCAGTTCCTTTATTAATAACTTAAAATTACCCATTAACTATAAGCTCGTTAGTTTTGATGTAGTGTCTCTGTTCACTAATTTACCATTACACACAATATTGGTTAGCGTTGAGAGACACTGGGATGACATATCAATGCACACAACCCTTAACTTAGATAATATCAAAAAACTCATTTCTTTTGTTTTTGACTCTAATGTGTTTATTTTTAATGACTGTTACTACAAACAAGTCTTTGGTACTCCAATGGGTTCCACTATTTCACCAATACTGTGCAATTATGTCTTAGATGACTTGATTGAAGATTGTTTGCAACAAATCAATTTTGAAATACCGTTCATAAAGAGATATGTGGGTGACTTAATCTTGGCACTACATGCAGACTCCATACTTTCTACGTTAAATGTGTTCAACCAACAAAACCCACACTTGCAATTCACGTGCGAGGAGGAGCGGGAGGGATCTTTGCCTTTCCTTGACATGAGATTGCATAGATGTGAGGATAATGTTGTGAAAATACAATGGTATAGAAAACCCATATGTAGCAATAGATTCATAAGCTACCACTCTCACCATCCTCCGAGGATGAAAACTAATTTAGTCCTGGCGATGAAA
Organism: Diabrotica undecimpunctata; assembly: GCF_040954645.1. Classification (NCBI taxonomy): domain Eukaryota; kingdom Metazoa; phylum Arthropoda; class Insecta; order Coleoptera; family Chrysomelidae; genus Diabrotica; species Diabrotica undecimpunctata. The sequence goes on along the minus strand of NC_092804.1, from coordinate 102,073,465 downwards.
AAACGTGTCAAAAGGTTATCTCATCCGGATTATCTCCAACATGATCTCAACCTCTTACGTAATATTTTTGTTGAAAATTCATATCCTCTAAGACTGATTAATAAATTAATTTTTAATGTTCCCTTTGTTAATAGAAACAACAGACTTACTATGTCACAATCAGTGCCCTCAGCACAAAATAATTCAGCTTCAACAAGTGTGTATTTTTATGCCCTTCCATATATTCCAAAACTAACCGTTGAACTCACTAAGATTTTTAAAGACTTTAAGAATATCAAAATAGCTAACAAGAACATCAAAACCATACGTCAGCTGTATAGCAAAATAAAACAACCCCTAACCACTCTAGAGACTACAGATGTTGTTTATTGCATTCAATGTACTGAATGTCCATCCACGTACATTGGTGAAACTGGAAGGAATCTGTCTAGCCGTATTATTTCTCATAAGAGTGATTGTAGGTTAAACAAACCTACTTGTGCTTTGGCAGAGCATACTATCGATCTAGACCATAAGATAGATTTCAACAATGTAAAAATATTAGCCAGAGAGAAAAATAAATTTAAGAGAACTTTCTTAGAGATGGTACATATCAGCAAGAGTGATAATAACAATCTTAATAAGAGATCTGATATCCAGAATCTTAGCAAAATTTATAATTTTATATTGACTTTTGACTGAGCTATTTTGCATCTCAGAGTTTTCTTTGTTCTTTTCTTTTGTTAAAAATGTCAGTATTAATTAAATATTTGTGATCAAACTTCAGTTACTAATTTAGTTTTGTTTTGTTTGAGTTATTATTTTTTCGAAACCTATTTACTAAATACTATTTTCTTTCGTTTGCTTATGTCATAAATAACATTTTTAACTTCCCGCTTATTTTTAAGTTGGTAATACAGTTGGTAGTACTCAAAATTCATAAACAGTATTTTGTGAGACGTTAATTTCAAAGTTGTTTTTTGTATTTTGTCCTAACTATTTAAACAGTAATTGTCCACCCACGTTCTCTTTCTGCTCGTGAAATGTGACTGAAATCAAGCCTGCAGCGACGACTGTTTTAACATGTCGTCCTTCATTTTGTTTTTAACTTTTAACGTATTTAGTAATTTTAAAGTGTGTTTTTTTAACAGTAATTTTTAAAGTGTAATTGCAACTTCAGTATATCATGTTATTTAACGTTGTTGTTTCTGCCACGAATCTTACATTCGGGTAAGTTTTTTATAGTTTTTTATAGCCTTTTTTGGCACCATTCAAACTGTTACAACATAGGAATTTTCTTTGTAGACCTTGATAAAGGTGGCAAAAAACCACCGAAAGCTTGGATTCAGAATAAATAGTACGCCTTAGCAAAGCTCTGTTTTTATTGACTACCACACCCAAAAAGAAAAAAGTATTTACATATATTTTTTCCAAACTAGTCAAAAAATTTTGGACTACTTTTTCTATATATATATATATATATATATATATATATATATATATATATATATATATATATATATAGATATATTGTTATGATGTATTGTTTGTTTGATGATGAGCAATGAGTGTTTTTTTAATAATATAGTGTTTTTATCGCGGTTCTCAAAGAATTAGTTTGTAAGTACTTTTTTAACTTATCTTTATTATATCTATTAGGAAACACATATATATCTAACCTAGCCAATGTAAATTTAAAATAAACTATCTTTAAATTGAAATTCTTATGAAACTAATTAAATTCTATAGACAATGTAAAATTTAAACAAACTATCTTAAAAATTGAAATTGTTATGACACTAACTAAATTATATTAACAAAATTTTGTACCTTTCTGTCACTGAATGCCTAAATGAACTGTTTTCCACTATATAGATTATAATCACCACTCAAATGTCTTCTTCTCAGCTTCGGTTATCCTTGTTTTTGTGAAATTACTTTTTCCAATTATCAGCTTCCACCAATTTAAGATATTTTTCTTCACAGCATTTGTAAACCACCAAGCAAACCAGCAAACAGCATTTATTTTTATTCTTCTTTTCAATATATTAATATCCAATCACCAAAAATATTATTTAATTTTAATATTCATATATATAATATCATCATTTATACATAACATAATTTTTAATCTTCAATAATATTTTCTTTATACTGTTTCTTAATCTTGATTTAACTCACTATATTGAACAATTGTAACTGATTGACTGCCTCTAACTAATTTTCATACTAAAACTGGCCATCATAGTAACTGTAACTCATAACTGATTGACTAACTGAATAGACTTTCTTACTACTTACTGCCTTCTTAAATCCAAATCACGGGTATCTATACCTTTTTAATCTTTCAGAACCATCTGGTAAGAAATCATGTTCGATTTAGTTCTATTTCTTCTATATGGATGTTCTCGAAAAAAGTATATGTTTGATCCACAGACATAACCATTATTTCGAGAATGTTCCACCGTAAACAAAGGTCAAATTCTCTATTCTGGAGAATTCTTTAATTTTCTATTAATACTTTTGTTGACATTTAGGCTTTTCAGATCAGAATATACTCTTAAATTAGTAACTTAACATTCTAATTTAATAAACTACACATTTTAAACAACTATAACCCCACTTATATTCGTGAAAATTATTAATTTCTGTCTGTCACTTACTGTATAGTTGGTTGCCTAATCACATGGTTCACTTAAATATATTTACAACACTAAAATACAACTTTTTACAATTATTATATGCTAATTTCTTAAAAATGCCCTCACATAAATAATTTTGTGTGTGAGTGTGTGTGAGTGTGAGTGTTATTAGCGATACATCTAATATGAAAATCAATTAAGTAAATTATCTTACCTTTGAAAGATCTGTAGCATTAAAATGTTATTATTATGAAGAAACATCAAAAATTAATCTACTAAATACATCAGCAAAAACACAGAAACACAGAACGTAATATTATTATTCACAATAATAACATTATGATGCTACAGATCTTTTCAAGGTAAGGTAAGGTATATATATAATATATATATATATATATATATATATATATATAGATATATATATATATATATATATATATATATGTATATATATATATGTATGTATATATATATATATATATATATATATATATATATATATATATATATATATATATATGTATATATATATATATGTATGTATATATATATATATATATATATATATATATACATATATATATATATATATATATATATATATATATATATATATATATATATATATATATATATATGCCGATGCCGACATATAACCAGCGAGAGGTTTTAATACCACCCAAAATACCCAAAACAAGGAATGAAACCCAAATTACAAAAGTAGAGACCAGCGCACTTAACAAAGACCGAAAAATTAAACTAAACAGTAGTTTTCGCTGAACTAAATAAAAAAACTAAGGGGATACCTGAAGATAGGTTTCCAAAAATTCGTACAAATGCAGATTTGTTGGACGAGTTGAACGAAATTAGAAATGGATATCGTAGCAATTCAAGAAACAAGAAGATTAACACAAAACATGAACATACAATTCTACGAATACGGTACTTACAGAAACGACAACACAGCAAATTTAAGAGAAGGAACAGCCATCCTAATTAGAAGAGAAATAATTACAGCATCCGAGAGACACCAGCACTAAAATCTATGGAACAAACCCCAATATTAGTATCCCAGATGACACAAGGGGAGATAATAATGACCTCAGCATGCTTGAAGCCATGAGACGTACTAAATGAGAACGACATAAAGATGCGTTTCTAAACACAGAGGAACCATCCATAATCATGGTAGACCTAAACGCCAGATCCCCAAATTGAAATAATAGAGGTAAAACGAAAAGCAAAAAAAAAATTAAACAATTATATTGAAAACAGAAAAGATACCATGGTGATTGGGTCCATCGAGTCAACGTATTAAGGCGGAAATACTATACCTAGCTATCTGAACTTAGTGGTAACCAAAGATTTAGCACTACAAATAGAAATATTGTCATCAGACGAAGGAATAGGAAACTACAATCTCACACTCCTCGAAATCTAAACACGTAAAGAGAAACGCCGAACAAAAAGAAAAAAAGAAAATTAATTGGGCAAATTTTAAAAGACTAGTAAGCGAAGGAATTGCGAAGACACCAATAACAGAAAATCTACTAGATCTAAAAGGAAACGTCCTAGGTTTTGAAAATGTAACAGAAGCTCTAGGAAACAGCAACAGGTAAGACCATACAATCGATATGGGTAGGTTTAAAGATATACTCTAGGAATTAAGAGAAATAATAAGTTAAAAGAGCAAAGCAAGAAAAAGAGCCTGCAGAACAAATATACAGAAAGACAGAAACAGAGCAAATCGATAAAATTAACAAGTTAGGCAGGCAGTAATTGAACACAGAAACCAAAAATAGGACGAGCATGTAAAAGAAATGGACGCACAAGGTCAGAATATGAGAGAAATGTGATGTTTCAAAGAGTAGTAAGGAGTAATAGAAAACCAATCCCAGTACTTCACATAGAAAACGGAATATTGCACTCCGTAGGAGAAAAAGTAGATGTTATGTGGAGGATTCTCGAGATATAATGCCAACTAAATTATCACCAAGAATAACATATTGATTTTATTAAAGAAACCAAATAATCACAAGCAGAAGTCCACGATTACCAAGAGGATGTAATAACCCTACCATCACTAAGGGAAATAGGTGAGTTATTCAGAAAAAACTCACCAAGAAAAATACACCTGAAACAGGTGATATAACAAACAGATCTCTGAAGTATTTCTCAATGTAAGCCATTGTATATTTAGCAAAAGTAACAAACGTATTATTGAGATACAAGCTCGTTTCAAACCGATAAAAGGAAGCACATGTGATAATGATTCACAAACCAGGAAACAACAGCATATTCCCGCAATATTACAGACTGATTAGCTTACTTCTATAAGTCGGCAAAATAGTAGAAATAATCATATAAACTAGACTCCAAACATAGACAGACTAACTAGGGATAATTTCTGAAGCACAATTTGATTTTAGAGCACAGCACAGCGAATTTTAAGTGCTTTAACTAACTAAATATGTTACAGCTGGATTTAACGATAGATAATATACACGAGATGCCTATCTGGATGTAATCAATGCCTTTGATAAAGTATGGTCTAACGGACTAATATTAAAAATAAAAAAATATGGATATATTTGAGCCAATGCCAGTCTGTCTATTCATACCTAGATCTTGTGGCAATCACTTTTCGCCAAAATCCACTTATTTTATAATTAGTTGAACCAAAAAATGCATTGAGCCACACGTCTACTGACAATTGGAAACATACAAAAAATTGAAGCACACACAAAACAATTTTTGTAGAAACCCAGATCCGAGTGACATGTGTGTTCCAATGGAACAGTGGAACCCACATCTCCGAAGATCAAACTGGTCACACTCCGTAGTAAAGTGATAATTATATGACCTCCAAGCTATAACCAACCACCCCTTCCCATCGCAGGACATAACGAATGAGGATGCTTTGTACTTAAAATTACTTTGGATGCCCTGGGTAATGCAAAATCCTCTGTTTTACTGTATGTGGTCAAGCCACCTGATTTAAGGAGTAGTTAAAAGAGATTTACTACATATTTTTTTTAATTGGGTCATGAAAAAAAATTTTTGTAAAGTATGTCATTTCACCATATGATTGGCAAAAATAAATGTTAAGGTTACTAAAAGTGATGTTTTAGATCATGAACGTGACTGAAAATTATTGAGAAATATAATTAGTTTTAAAAAATTTATTTATTGTGGTAACATACTATACACTATATTTGTAGATGTAACTTTTATTTCTAAACAATAAGCTTACATCAATATTTTGAAAGTTTATAACAGTGGTAACCTTAATTTTTTTTTGTTGTATTATTGTTGAATTATTATTATTCCTTATATAACCTAAACCGACTCTGATCACCTTATCCAAAACGATTATTAGATTATGATGGCGGCACCACACTTCGCTATGTGTTATTTGTTATCCAGGTTCGCTGTATTTGCCCAAATATTTGTTATTCGCCAGCAAATAAACAATACGCTAGTCCACACTTGTGTTGACGGGCCAAACATGCCGAATATTTCCGTCATGCATGTTAGGCAGAACCAAAATGGACGTGGACATATTGAAGGTCTGCAACTTATTATTGCTTAAATGCAGTTAACCGTGCCGGTCTCAGCTTGCGTAAAGGAGGGATTCTGAACTTAGTAGAAGTCACTTAGTTCTCTACGCAAGACAGATTGGGTGGGGGAGTCCTCAACCCTGACACGGCGCGTCCCAATGGCTGATAGGGAAGTTCCTGCAGATATGCAGGATAGGCACAGGCGGCAATCAAGTTGATTTAACCGGCTATGATACTACGTATGGCGTTTTAAATGCCAATATACTTCTTAAAACCGTGATATCAGATTTTAAAACAAATACAGATTTACTTTAGGTGAGTAGGATGCGTCCAAAATCTCACACTGATTTATCAGTCTGTCCCGAGGATTCTGGGGGGACAAAAAGCTGAGTATACGGAAACCCAAAAACCCCATAACTCATTAGTACATGCATACAATGCCAGAAGTCTACTGTCCGAGGAGAGATTTACAGAAATGCAAACTGAAATAAATAAAATTAAATGGGATGTGATAGGTATCAGCGAAGTTAGAAAGAGAGGTAAAACTTTAAAAACACTAAAATCGGGGCATATATTCTATCAGACTGGCCCTGAAACTACATCAGTTGGAGGCATTGGTTTCTTTGTCCATAAAAACCACGCCAACTAGACAATAAACATCCAAAGCACATCATCTAGAGTGGCATAGCTTATTCTGAAGTTGAACAGTAGATATCAAATCAAAATTATTCAAGTATACGCTCCAACAACACAACATACAGACGAAAAAATGGAAATATTTTATGATGATATATCTACTGCGCTTAATGATTCTGATGATGATTCTAAGTGACAAAAAACAAATAATTAAATTATATGTAACAGTACATAACAAGTTCACCGCAAGCACTGACCACAGAATGATACGAGCGAAAGTGCAAATTAACACAAAAAGAGAAAGAAACATAATGATTAAAAATAAATATCATGGTATCTGGACACCTCCATTAGATATTAACCAATATCAGGCACATATCAATAATAAGCTACTACTGCATAAAACCTTCGCAAACGCTCTCAACGACTTGAATAATTGCATCATAAACGCCTTACAAGAAAGTCACCGAGTGCACTGTCATAAAAGAAAATCAGATAGTAAAATAAGTCCATATACTAAAACGCTTCTAGATCCAAGAACACAAATAAGAAGCTATGAGAATGCACACTCTATATATATATATATATATATATATATATATATATATATATATATATATATATATATATATCGAGAAAAGGAGTACGACCGTCAATCCAAAATAAACTAAGGTACACTCGAAGAGTGGTGGGTTTTTCGGTCAAAGTGGAGAAATAAAAGACAAAGAAGGTGGCTACTTCATCTATTTATTGAAGACGTTTCGCTTTCTGCTCAGAAAGCATCATCAGTTCATCTTACAAAGACATGTAGCAGTCAATGATGTTAAAAATATGAAAAAACTTACGAAACTGGACATTCAGAGTTAACGTTGTATAAAATAATTATATAAGATATAATTATATAAGATATAATTGTATAAAATAATATATAGAGTGATATATGTTATATATATATATATATATATATATATATATATATATATATATATATAACATATATAATAATGGATTTATTACGGCTGTCGCCGCTTCTCCGCCCCCAATTTTCATGTTTTTCTGTCATCTGCAGTTGCCTGTTCTAAGTCTCTTGCCGCCATTGCTTCATCAATATCGTTGCGCCAACTTTTCCGTGGTCGGCCTCTCTTTCTTCTTTCAGGAGGGATCCATTCCAGTACTCTTTTAGGCCATCTGTACTCTGGCATTCATTTAACACGTCCGAACCAGATTAATTGTTTTCTTTCTATGTCATCATTGATATTTCGCTCCATTTTCATTTTGTTTCTTATTTGTTCATTTCTAACTCTTCAGTTTTGATCTACCGCAGCTTCGTCTCAGAATCCATTTCTGTCATCATAAGTTTGTTTCTATTAGCTTTGGTGACGTCCCATACTTCTGAACCGTAAAGTGTAATACTTCGGACTATACTACCGTAAATGTCTCGGACATATTACACGTGGAGAGAAATACACCTTGCTTCAACTGATTATGCAGGGAAAGATCCAAGGAAAGAGAAGCATAGGGAGGCGTAGAATGTCATGGCTGCGCAACCTGTGAGAGTGGTACGGATGTACATCAAATGAACTTTTCATAGCAGCCGTCTCAAAAGTCCGAATAGCTATGATGATTGCCGACCTCCGCCGTGGAGATGGCACTTGAAGAAGAAGACCGTAAATGTGTTTTTTGGTTTCTCGTCGAATTGTTTTTTGCCAGACAAGAGAGTTTAAGGCACGGGTCTCTGCTCTGCCTTTTTTCCCTGATTTCATCTGCGCTATTTCCCTTCTTGTTGAAAATGACCCCCAAATATTTGCAGGATTGCACGCCTGTGATTTTGTCGTCTTCCAAGACTAGGTCACATATTTCATCTGTTCCCACTGAGAGATATTCACATTTTGTCATATTCATGTTTAGACCTGCCACCTCATATTCTTCTTGCAGTTTTCTTACCATATAGCTAAGATTGTAGCTGTCTTCGGCAATTACTACCTGGTCATCCGCAAAGAAAAGTGTATATAGCTTGTTTTCTTACACCGTTATTCCCATGTTTCTACATTTTTTTACCCATTTCACTAAGGATCTGTCCAAATAGATTTTAAATAAGGTGGGTGACAGACAGCAGCCTTGTCTTAGTCCCTTTGTTGTTTGAACAGGAGAAGTGATTTTTTTCAAAATGCACACTCTAAGAGATAATATTAAACGTACTATACAGGAAAATAATAGCTTAAAAGTTCTACGTAGAAAGCTAACGAATGGGAAATGCAAAATCCATAAATTAAGAAACAACCAAATGAAATAATATCACGTAGAGACGAGTTAATACAGGTCGTCGAAGAGTTCCACGAGGAATTATATGGAAATAGACGAGAAGATCAAACAGGAATACAAACAGCCATTTCAAAGATCATAAATCAAGGTTCCGAACTACTGCCAGAAATAAATATAGATGAGATTCGACAAGCGTTAAGAAAAATGAAAAATAACAACGCCCCAGAAGAGGATGGAATTGTAATAGAAGCTATCGTAAATGAAGAAGATATGCTATTAAATCAATTAAGGAAACTGTTTAATCTATGTTTGCAGCAAAGAGAGGTGCCCAAAGAATGGAACAATGCTATAACCATTCTTTTACATAAAAAAGGAGATAGAACGGACCTAGAGAATTATAGACCTATTAGAATGTTAAATCACTTATACAAGCTCCTCACTAGGTTAGTGGCATCAAGATTGGAGAGAAAATTAGATTTCTATCAACCGAGAGAGCAGGTAGGATTCCGATCAAATTATGGTACCAATGATCGCCGTAAAGACGCTCATTGAAAAATTTATAGAAAACAACAAACTTCTTGTGCTCACTTTCATAGATTTTCATAAAGCGTTCGACACGATCGAAACAGACAGCCCTATAAAAGCAATAAATGACAGCAGGATCGATCATAGGTATAGTGAACTTATTTATTTTACACTGAACAATATTTAGAAAAATACCACTATGACTGTTAAGATACACGATAAAACCCAACCAATAAAAATAAAACGTGGGATAAGCCAAGGATATACATTATCACTGAAATTATTCATAACGGCATTAGAGTATGCCTTTAAGATGGTCAATTGGGATCATAGAGGAGTAACAATAGAAGGCGAAAAACTTAACGATCTCCATTTCGCAGATGACATTGTCCTTATCACAGATGATTTAGGAGAAGCCACAGATATGTTAAATGAATTGGACTTTGCATATTCGAAAGTGGTCTCAGAATGAATTTGTCCAAAACTAAGTTTATGACAAATATGGTCCCCAATAATCATTTAACTATTGAAAACAAAGTGGTAGAGCTGTTGGAAAAATATACGTATATGGGTCACGAAATAAGAATTAGCAGGGATAACCAAACATGCGAAATGCGAAGACGAATTACTTTAGCGTGGGCAGCTTTTGAAAAACTGCGAGACACATTTAGGGCCAACATACCAATTAGCTTCAAAATAAAAGTATTTGACCAATGCGTATTACCGGTCATGACCTATGGGGTGAAAACTAAGACTACGGCTTCGAAATTGAGACTGACACAGAGACGAATGGAACGACCAATACTGGGAGTGACGTTGCGGGACCGAATAAGAAACGAAGATCTGTGAAGAAGGAAGAGTATTGCTTATGTTGTGGAACACACAGCGGAAATTAAAAGGAATTGGGCAAATATGTAGTGAGAATGCATGACTCACGATGGACGAGTAAAATTACACATTGGAGGCCAAGTGCAGACAAACGTAGTAGGGGAAGACTACCTGCATGTTGGGCTGACGACACCAGGCGTATCACGAAAAATTGGCAACAAAGAGCACAAAATCGCAAAGAATGGAGGAGTTTAAGGCAGGCATATATCCAGCAGTGGACGTGATAAATGAAGACTGGATGATGAGTTAACCAATACTGTTATATCACATCGTCAAGGCTGCATCTGGTATAAATCCAAAAATACAAAGCGTAATATGTACAACTAATAGTTGCCTACAAACATGCAAATTTGTCAAATTATTGGTTCAATAATACCGAGAATAACAATTAAAATAGGTTCAGGTAAACAGCAAGACAACCACCAGTGCGAGCGAAGTGTGGGCAGTCAACACTTACATTCGGCGTGCATTCGGTTTATTTGTGTCCTTTGAAGTGTGTAAAAAACCGACAGGTGAACGAATAGGCATAATTGATAAATGTACCCTCTACATTTCGTCTTATGTGGCCGAATATGGCGCATAACGAATAACACATAGCGAAGTGTGGTGCCGCTATCAGAGTAAATTAACATGTTCTACAAGGAAAAGTATCCTTAGTTTGTCCTAAGTCTCGCAAAAAAAAATTATCCTTAAAATATTAATTTTTTATATTGTTACACTAATTAACTTAATGTATTTCACCTGACTACCAATGAACGTACCGACTGACTTAAGCAGAGCCACTTGTCCAATCTTGTAAAAAAATAATTATTTGTTTGGGTATATCGCATAGGTTTTGTCAGTTTTATTCCAGTGTTTTGCGTGATAAGTTCGTTAACGGTTTTGATTTTTGTGTGTATTTATTAAAAATTCCTGTAAGAAAAATGAGACGTGCTGATAAAATACTGAATATGCTAAAAAAAGGTACCTATAGACAAACAGTATTATGTTTAAAATGTTTTTTAAACTATCTAGCATTTATCATGATCTAATTCTTTTGTTATCGTTTGGTTAAAATCAAATATTTAACTTTATCATTGCAAAATTGGGTTAGTTTTGAATGTATTTTTAAGACTCATTTACAATTTTTAAAATAAAACGCATGCCATAATTTAGTCCAAATTGTATAATTTTATTTGTTATTAATTATATCAATAAATTATAAGAGAAGTTTTGTATCTATTTTTGAAAATTTGATTAAAATTAGGATCATCTTTTATAGACAGTGTAATTGGACAAGGTTGAAATTTAGACCTACTTATTAATCTATTGATAATATTGAAGTCAAAGTTTTTTTTAAATAAATAATAGTGAAGGAACTTTACAAACAGTAAAACCTATGTTTTACTGTTTGTAAAAGAGAAGATTTATACGACACCAAGTTTCGTGAGATAGATTTCGGATAAGCGATTAATGCAGTCACTGTGTATTTGAATACCAACCAATTTTATTATAGACTACAAAAATTATAATTTGACCAAAAAGCTACAACGATGTTTATAGATCTAATGAATTAATCACTGCATACATTTTTTTACAGACATATATCAAGCAATCCAACCTGAGTCAACTTTGACGTCATTTTCTGTCGAACTACCTACAGAGATAGATAAAGACGTCAGCCTAAATTCTGATAATTTTTGTCAATATATTCAGTCAGGTCCTCCTCAAGTAAGTCACCAGGATTCTGATGAATGTATGGAGGATAGAGACTACACTCATTCAAGTAATAAAAGTGATAATTTAGATATCAGTAAAGAAAACTCTACAGTAGCCGATGGAAAAACAAATTCAAATGAAAATAGTTAAGTAAGACCTAAAAGAAGCCGATGGAACATCTCAAGACCATCTGTGTGAAAAAGAAATGTTGAAAATAGCAAACGTGTTAAAGGAAAACCCTAAAAAATTACCATTGGTAGAATGCAAGCTTGTAAAATTTGAAAAGCGGATGATTACTCTTAATGTCAATTTAAGTGCCAAAATAACTTTTCTGAAGAGAACCGGAAGTTGCTAAGCCAAACTTATGCGATGTTGCCATTTTAAAGACAGAAAATTTTTATATTATTCAATAAGCTTTATACTCGTGGAGGTTGGTTTTTAAATGAAATAAATTGGGCTATTTTCTTTCAACGTTCCATGTAAGGTATTTATTAAGCGCTTTTTAAATTAAAGTTTCTTTTAATTTTTGTTGCAAATATATTCTGGTAATATAGAAAATCCAATAATAAATCTATTAAAAAATGGAGCTCTGAAAATTTTTCCTGGCGATAATTTTCTACTACCCGCCAGTGCCAAGCAGTAGTCAGATAGTTGGCAGGAAATAGAGATAAGAAGGGGAACACCCAAAAGATTAATTAAGATATCACACTATGTACATTTTCGGGCCAAGATGTATGTACAAAGGGTTTTTATAATTTATTTTTTAACAAATAGATCATGTTTCTTCTTTGATAAAACGAATTAGATTTTTGTTTTTACTATTATTTATATTATAATTAATAAGCAAATTAATATATAAGGCTATTAATTAATACCAATACCTAATTATTTTAGAAAAACACTATTTTTATTTATTAACTTTTCTGTAAAGGTATGTCATTTCAAAGTCATTAAACAATGCCAATATATTACCAGATTTTTATCTTGCTCTTTTTAAGTTTACTTGTAAGAATATCTTTCTACTAAGGACTAATAATATTAGTAATAATTTTGGCGAAATTCTCTTTGGTTTTCATTGAATGAACTTTTTTTAGCTAAAAAGGTTTCCGAAAAAAAGTTGTCTTCGAATTAAAATGTAATGTTGACCTTTAGTAGGGTGTTTCAGTTTAGGAAATTTACAGAGTGATACATATATCCAATAGATATTTGGCATACCGGATGCTGCAGAAAATTACGGTAGTCCAAAACAAAGGTGGGGTAAAAAAACAAAGTTTAACGTTTCGATTTCCACCCCGGAAGTGGTTTATATATATTATATATATTATATATATATATATATGTATATATATATATATATATATATATATATATATATGTATATATATATATATATATATATATATATATATATATATATATATATATATATATATATATATTAAACTTGAAATTTCCGCGGAAGTTATATGTGCTTTCTGTAGTTTTCCGGGTTTGACTCCGCGTTGAATAATTTTGGTTTTGATAAAAAGTCGCTGATGCTTGAAGTTAACTTCAAGCATCAGCGAGAAGCGCTACTAACTGACTTGACAATGGCAAGTGCCATTTCTATTTAAAATTTAATTATATATATATATATATATATATATATATATATATATAATTATTATATATAATAATTATGTATATATATATATATATATATATATATATATATATATATATATATATATATATATATATATATATATATATATATATATATATATATATATATCAATAGACAATGGGTAGTTCACATGAATACTTCTGGGAGGGTTGTCTGCTAAAATTTGAAGAAGAAAAATAAAAGAATATTTCTCCTTTATTGTAGATGTTTCATAATGAATCCATACGCTTCATCTGTCTATCTAAAATTAGTTAAGTGAGCTAATATCTATATTTATAGTTGTACAAAGTACTAAAAATTTAAATGAAATAGTATATACCTCCATAACTATGAAGACAGATTAGACAAATATATTATATAATGGAAACCATAGAATTAAAAACATCTAATGTGAAGCTACATTTTAATTGGTCAGTTGATTGTAGAGGATATACTGGACGAATAGAGGTAAAACAGGGTGTAAATATAAAGAAAATAATATGTACGCTTGAAATTAAAATATTTAAAACATTCCTGTACTTAGTGACTTAAAATATAATTATGTATAATACTTTATTGCGCTTTATAATATTTAACAACGTATTTTAAACACAATATTAGGAAAGTATATTACAATTTTAGCTGGTTACTCATTCGAAATTCGAGTTTTCTGGGTATTATAGTTAGAAATTGAACAAAAGATCTCTGTTTTCGGACTTAACCACCGAGGCATCATCGAAACCCAAAGTCTCTTAAACAAAAACAATGGAAAATCTGTGGGAGCCGCCATTTCCATCACAGGAATTCAAATTTCATACGGAAGAACAACCGGGCACTAAGAACTAAAATGACTTTTTGCATCGTTTTGCTTTAATTCTGAGGGTTCTTTTCACTGTCTGACGAGACGAGAGAATAATTTTATAGTCTGAGATGGCAGCCGTGCCTCAGGACAAGCTCTGTCCGCTTTAATAAAAGACATACGTGCAATGACTGCATAATTAGTGTTTCTGTTTGATATTTTTCAGTACATTCTATGGCTATTCGCAGCGGTGAACATGAACTTGAAATGAAAGATTTGAACTAGTGTTTCGTGTAATTATTTTCTTTTCACGATACGCTGGAAGATTTATTATATGAGTTCATACATGCTTTCCTTTCTTTTGCAATGTTAACGTAATAAACCCTTTTATAAAACTAGTTCTTAAAAATAACTAGCGTATATGAAATATGAAGGTAAAATAGTGTACTATAAATAAGGTAATAAAAATTACATAATAATTTATAATAATTTCATAAATACATATTAATTAGCAACCAATCAATTGATACTTTTCAGTTTGATTTCTCGACTTAAAACTAGTTACCTTGTCACATGTCATAAGTGACAATGTGTGTTTTATACAGTTTACTATTATTACCAGGAATATAATACAATTTTAATTAAAAATACGTTTATTTTAACGTTTCGTTTTAAAAACAAAATAAAAATAAAAGAAAACATAATGTATATATCTATAAAAATATAATTATATTATGTAATACTAATTTTGTGATTAGAAAATTTTGACTGTAAATCTGCAATCAATACTAGGTAAACATTTTTCAGGAAAAAAACACTTTTGATTTCCACTTTGAAAATCATTCATACTGGTTATTCACACATACAGACCAAAGAAATTAGCAAATAAAAAGCCTTTTTGGTTACACTCTTTGATGCTGGTGTCTAACTACAGCTTTTGATAAATTTGGTGATAACAATATGTAACAAACAAAATTTAACATTAATATGTACAGCTTAAAAGGCCATAGATGACCATGGCTTGAAATTTTTTCACTGTTTTCTTTCCATTTCTTCTGCAAATTGCCGCAGTTCTCCAATTTGTTATCTTGATAGTTTGTAGGTGTCTCTTACACGCTTCTAGTCAGTTTTTTCGTAGTTGATCTTTACACTTTCTAACTTCCTCTTTCAGCAGCGAGTCCTTTGACCCCTTTCATCTGTCATTTTTGCAAGATGGTCTATCCATCTAAGGATCTTTGTCCCGACGATCTGGCTAATTTCTGATTTCCCTTACAGGTCTCCGATCTCTTTATTTAATCTTTTCCTCCAAACGTCTGCATAATTTTTTAACTCCCCCAAATATTTTTCTGTTATTAAAACATTCTGTTCCTAGATGTGTAGCATATTTTGTTGATTTTTGTTCATCACCTACGTTTTATTTTCGTACAAAACCGTTGGTTGGATCATTGCTCGGTCTCAATTTTGCCTCCCTTGAGATTTTTTTGCGGTAAATACTTTGTGTAGAGCTCTGATCGTCTTTCTTTCTCTCGAAGTCCGCTTTTCAATTTCTTGGTTTTCGTTCTCTTGACTGGTTAGGGTTAATCCTAAATACTTAAACTCTGTCACTTTTTGGAATCAATGCTCTTTACTCTCGTTGTTTGTGAAAGTCTTCAGTTGTGTGTGTAATATATGAAGATATAAAAAGCTAATAAATGCGAAAAGTGCCAAAAGTAAAATTGTTGGGAAAAATAAAAAAACTGTAAAGTTTTCAACAGAATACAATTTGATTTACAAAAAGTGTTTTGAATCAAACAAATTAATGTAAATAGATGGTTTTGTATTTTTTGTACAGTTTCACAAAAACGAAACAGAGAAAACGCATGTTAACCATATACTTTTTTAAACACATCAAAGTCGATTGATAGGTTTCACTTCTAAGAGATCTAAGTCTATTGATATGTTTTACTTTCTAAGGATCTAAGTGCCATCACAGAGTATTTTATATTAGAAATCTCTGTTTTCTTCATCAGTGAAGCCTAACATGCTTCCTAAGTCCTTTTTTTGTTTTCTGCTAGTGGAACCTTTGTTGGTAGAGTAGTAAGCTCCGTGGAAGATATGTATTTAATAGAAATATTTATCTTGGGAACGTAACATTTTTTGTTAAACCCATACAGTTCGCTGAAGTTTTTCGTGGTAAGTATGTAGTCAGGTTCGTTTTTATCAATCCTGAAATACGACACTTTGAATTATTACATAAATGAATGAATTTGAATCAATAAATCTTTAGTGTTGATACACATTGCAGATGCTTCATCGAAGTTAAAAAATCTATCCATGCTTAGCACTCGGAATGGTCTTGATGGTCTGGCTATTCTACTTACGTTTGCCACCTCTTTAACAGTTTGCAGTTTTGCTACCTTAGATTTTTTCCCGGTCTGCTGCAGAAAAGCTGTGACCAGGTACCAAGAACTTAAGCTCTACAAACTCAAATAGGCCCAAAGATACTACGTAAATATACAAGAAAACCAACATATGGTTTTTAACTTAACCACCGCAATTGTCACTCCATACAAGAAGTTTTTACATCTTTTGTTTCATATTTAGAGTTTTTATTGTTTCCGACATTTCAGGTTGTTTTGTGTAAAACGTGGAGGTCGCTGGTTAAATAAATTACAATAATAACGAAAAAAAAATGCAATATTTAGATTGTGAATAAATTAATAATTAATTTAAATATTACGAAAAATAGCTAGCTTAACTCATTGCTGTTATCTGTACAAAGAAACAAACACCTTTGAAATATGGTGTATTAATTGTAGCAAGTGATGGAGTAGTATATGCGCATCGCGGCGCCGGCCGAGGCACGAAAAAGGACGTAACCGATTAACTGGAGATGCTTTTCGTATGCTGTCTTGATTAAAAATGTCGTTCGCATTTGTAAGGATAAAAATCTGCATCTACAAATTGTAAGGGGTCATCGTTAGAAGCTACCCCCATAAATTAGAGCTATTGTGATACACTTCTGAAAGGCGATACTGTAAACTAAATGGTCACAGAAATTTGATATTTTACTTACTAAGTTAATTTCTTTGAACTTAAAAACAGATTATATTTGTTAGCCAGTTTAATAATGAGATTTTACTGAATAGTACAAAAAAATAAACTGTAATCTTTTAAAGTAAATGAGTAGTTAGAATATATAATTAAACAAGATATTGTAATGCAGTAGTTAAAATATTGATATAAAATTTGTTAATAAATACTAAATACTTTCCCTTACACAAGTACTCATAGGGAATGGTACATACACGTTCTTATCACAGAATCGTAAGCTTGTTTGAAATATATATAAAGAGCAGGTTTAGCTTTACTTGCTGCTCGTACGTATTACTTTAAACCATTTTTAACACAAATACTTGATCTATGGTGAATCTGCCCTTTTTAAATCCTCCCTGGTATTCACCAAACTTCTCATTTAAGTTCCATTTAAGTCTACTTCTTATGGCTCTGGCGAGTACCTTATATGTCACATCCAGAAGAGTGACACCACTGTAGTTTTCGCACACTGCTTTATCCCTCTTCTTATGAATGGGACATATAATCACCTCTCTGCATACTCCCGGCATTTCCTCTAACAATTTTTCCAAGAAACTCTTTGATACAGGTATAACAAATTTTGTTTTAATAAATTTGGTAATAATGATATATAATAAACAAAATATGCAAAAGCCTAAACGTAATTTTTTCTTATATACACATTACTTATATATACAAACAATTGGAAAAGTGGCATAATTTTACTGAACAAGCATAGAAAATCTTTTAAAATGAAAGATTCTAAAGTTATTTTTGTTAATTTGTTGCCGAGTTATTGCAAGAATGGTTTAAAATGTCTATTTTTTGAAAATTATTAATATTTTTTCTAAAAATGCACAAAAAAACTTTAATTACACGTGATGATAGGGAAAATATCACATGTATTTAGCTTTAAAAATTTCAAGAAGTTTGACCTAATAGTTATTGCAAAATTGAAATTCTTTATCCCAGAAAGGTTTTATCTACAACGTTATTATGCGTAAAGTATTAGGTCTACGTAAATTCTGAAAACACGAAATTAAATAGAAAGACTTATTTCAATTTCAATTATTTCAAAATTTTTCAAAACAGGTTTCCAAATTACCATGACTTTAAGCTTATAAACATTAAAAATAACTCACAGACGCAGCAACATATACAAAGTTAAATTTCAGCATTTTAACACGAAATTTAAAATGAAATTTCTCTGATTCCAATCAACGAAATTTGACTTTTTTTAATTTGGGTCACTTTGTTGCATAGATTACAAAAATTAAACTAGTTTGTCTTTAATTTTTTTAAATTGTAAATTTGTAAATTTGTTTAACTTCGGGCTGGCGCGCTCTTAAAAATCACAAGATTGGGCGCCCGGTGGCACTTTATGTCGCAAGCAGAAAAACGTATAGATTAAAAAATATATATTCACCCTTAATATAAAGTTCTTAATAATCATAAAATTGAGATGGTTAAATCTTCGTCTTCTTTTTCTTCCTTCTTGTATGTAGGCTTTAAAGCCCGTTTCTTCTTCAATATTACCCTCCTAAATTGTTTAAATTATCGCACCATCCAACAATAGTTAAACCAAATCATGTATTTAAAAAAAGCAGAAAAATAAAATATTACATTACACCATAATAAATCGTATACATAAAAAAAGTATTTGAAATATTTTTTCCTAATATTCCTCGTCCTCCACTTAAGTAAGTACACAATTTTGGCAGATGGTGGTCTCAATGTTATTCCTCTTGCATAAAAAATGTTTGTAAAATGCAAAAAAGTCGCTTTTGTATAATTTTTTAATCTTACATTCCTCTTAATCGCCAAAGTCAATTATATCCACAACATTTGAAAATTATCAGCCAACTCTTGTAACTCTATGGCCGTCAAAGATTTTTTATAATTTTTATACCTAGAATTTTTACAATTAAGATTTTACTACAACTACCTCTAAGATCTTAGTCTACCTTTTACTACAAAAAAAATATGTTAAATAAAATATAATAACAGATAATATTATTCTGAAGCTATTTTCTTGTGGCGTTTTAAAGTAATTACTATTTAAATGGGAATAAGCCACAATTACAGGTTAAAGTAAGTTTATTGACATTTCAATTTCCTCTTCGGAAATCGTTATCAAAATACAAACATTAGTACTAATGTTATGTATTATGTATAATGTATTTTGAGAACGATTTCCGAAGTAGAAATTAAAACGTCAATAAACTTACTTTAACCTGTAATTGTGGCTTATTCCCATTTACATAGTAATTACTTTAAAAACAGATAAAATTCAAAACTAATTTTACTTACATCGCCGGGCGCGCTGCGGCACGAAATGCCGTAAATTCAACACCTATTACTTCAGCCTCTTACTGTCTGACTTTTAAAATTAGTAAAAGCACGGCATACAATACCGATAGCGCGCCCATCGGAGGGTTAAACAATTTAAGGTTGATCTTCACCCTCGATTAATTTGTTTCTGATCCTAGAGATGGCTCTACTGCGGCATACTACTATGGTAATTTTTTTAACTTAATCGTAGATTTCTACATGATGACTCTGTAATATTTCCAAACCCGAACATAAATTGCAGTTTTCTATCATTATATCAATTGGCTGAGTTGCCAAGTTGTGTAAAGTTGTGTAAACAGTAATTTTATCAAATACCTACGCTATAACTTATAATACTAGTAGACCAAGTAAGCAAAGATATCTTTAACACCATCTTTATGTATAATACTTTACTGCTCTGCTGTGTCACTCGGAATATAATAATTATCTAAACAGTTTTATCGACAAAGAAATTATTGCGGCTATATCTGTGAATATCATATTACCATTAAATTGGTACATCATATTATATTACATTTTTGTTGATATGTAGTTAAAAATTAAATGATCTGGTATTATGTAATATTTATACTATCTCAGTCTTTATGGATTAATACACTTTACTATGTCTTCGTCTTCATCAAATTAGTTCATTTGTTTATTGTTTGTTTGTTCTTCATCAAATTAGGTCATTATTTTTAATGGGACTGATTGTAGTTTTATTTTAATTTTGTTTAGGCTTCTTAATACCATAGTGAAAAGTAATCACATTTTTATCTCGAAAAAGAAAATATTACGATCACATCACAGCTACAGAGGGAAATTAATTACATTTACTTTTAAGTAAAGTGCATACTCAATTTTTAATTGTAATTAATTTGTTCCCAGCTCTGATATCTAATAAAAAGTCTATATTGTACCAAAGTATCGTTATATTATACGCGTTGACAGTACACGCAAAAATTTTAACAACGCATACATTTGCCTTTAGGTACTGAACGTAAGAGAGTATGCAAAATATTCTTCATGAATACCCTAGATATTTCCGAGAAAACCATCAGATCTGTTGTGAAAAAGAACAATAACTGTACTGTCAAAGGCATTCAGGATGAAAATTTTAGAGGAAGACACAATAATCATCACCAGATTAATCCATCTCTACGACGACGTCAGGGATCATATTAACTCCATTCCGAGAATCGAGAGCCATTATTGTAGATCTCGTTCTAAACGCGAATATATAGAAGGCGGTCTTACCATTGCTGCTTTACACCGAAATTATGTTACTATTTATAAATGTGTTTCTGAGGATAAACAATATATTCCACACCAAATGCATGATCACATTTTTGTGATAGACTTTAATATCTCCTGTCAGCCCAAGAAAGACCAGTGTGAAGAATGTACATTCTCTAATAATGCTGACGATAAACCAAGTTTACAAGCGAAACAAAAACCAGATGAAAGAGAAAATTCTTTCAAGGTCAGAAAAAGAAAAAGACAAACCAAAAGTTACTGAGATATTTATAGTTGCAGTATATGACTTGCAGGCTGTAATGCCTTGTCCACAGGACGAGGTCTCTAGTGTTTATTATATTTGAAAGTAAATGTACTTAATTTTACAATTACCAGTTTGTGGCTCTTTTGTATTGAAGTAGCGATATATAGCGAGTATATTTTAATATACAATACATACAACACAATACAAAATATACAAAATAGGGGGGTTTTGGGGGTTACACCCCCCTTCCCCAGAGCATATAAAGTAAAAAATATATAAAGAATAGTAGGAAAATGTAACTTGTCTTTCACATACAATACAAAAAATTCAAAACGCTAATTGAATAATTAAATTACCACGTTAAATATGTAGAACATAATAATTATTGTATAAATACACAATAATTAATAATATTTTTTGTTATATTTAGATATAGATACTTAATATTAGGCTTATGACAAAAGTAGACAGGTCGTAGACATTGTGGACTATCACGGGTTGCGTTTCTCTGCATGTGCTAGCAGTAGAAAAGACACATCTCTATGAGAAAAGAGAGCATTTGACAACAGCTATAAAAAAAAGAAGAAAGGGAAAGATCAATGGAAAGATGGCAAGAAGAGGAGAACAACAAGGCAGATGTTGCCAGTGGACCAAGATGCTGATCCCGAGCCTAAGGAGACTGGTTAGATTGTCTGTTTTAGGGCGTATCTTCACAGGTTCAGAAAGACAGATACAGATAAACTCCTATACTGCGAATATTCCGACATTGTTACTCACACAATGCTGAAGTATAATAGATCTACAGTGGAGAAAAACAGAATGTATAACGAAATAGGTATAAACCCTGCGACTGTAAGAGAGATAATCGTGAAGATGACGGGAAGTACGGAGGGATGGAATAGTGTTCACAATTACATCCGAGCAGTCATTAAAAAGAAAGAAGAAGAATGGAAACACCAACCGGGCCAACGACTGGATTACTATTTTAATGGGAATAAGCCGGAAATGAAGGTTAAAATAAGTTTATTGACGTTTGAATCTTTGATCTTTGATCTTGCACTGATAACTTGTTTATACTCCAACAATTAATGGAAAAAAGAATAGTAGTTGGTACCAAAGTACATCTAGCCTTCATCGACCTAGAAAAGGCATATGATACAGTTCCAAGACTTAAATTGTGGCAAGCTTTACAACTACTCGACATTAGTCCATACCTTTTAGGAATAATTACAGAAGTATACAGCGATAACACTACTTACCTAAAAATCGGAAATAGACTATCAGAGTCAATAAAAGTAACTAAAGGACTAAAACAAGGGTGCTGTATGTCACTCATTGCTAAGAACGGCTTGGGACAAACCGAAATTAAACACCGAATTTATCAAGGACGTAAAATTGTAGTATGTCTGAACTCCTTATGGTGGGATCTCAAGATTTCCAAAAGGAACAAAAAAAAGAATAGGGCAAACCATGGTTGAATCAGTTCTTTGTTATGGCTCTGAAGTATGGACAATTAATGCAGACCTGAAGAGAAGATTGTTAGCAGTTGAAATGGATTATTTGAGAAGAAGTGCTAGAACATCAAGGCAGGAAAGGAAGACCAACGAATATATAAGATATAAGATGAATGCTACAGAAACGGTCATTGACAGAATAGAAAGAAGAGGTTAAAAATGGTTTGGACACCTATTGAGAATGCCTGACGAACTTTGGCCCCAAAAACTTCACAAATTGAAGCCCCCTGGAAGAAGAAAAAGAGATAGAACTTGACGCTCATGGAATGAAGGAATTAGAAGAGCGATGGAATCAAAAGGTCTGGAGGAGGAGCATGCCTTAAACCGGCAGGATTGGCGGAGAAGAACGGGAATACGGCGATAGCTGTCTCCAAAATGGAGTATTATAAGTTGGATTAATGTCAAACATTAATAAACTTATTTTAACCTTCAATTGTGGCTTATTCCCATTAAAATAGTAATTACTTTAAAATGCCACAAGAAAATTGCTTCAGAACAATAGATAAGATTTAGATAAGAGAAGGGAGTGTCCCAAAAAGTGAGTGTCATCAGTCTTACAGTGACCTCCCCACCTCTTTCGGAGTACGGTACGTGTCTCCACACTCCTTTCGGAGTACGGTACGTGCGACAGTCAAATGCACACAAGTAAGAGAGGGTGGTTTTAGTTGTTAGGCAGGATAATGAATACCTGAATCTTTGGCACTGCTATCTTTAGTACTTTAAATTAAACTAAAACCCAAATTTTAGGGACTCACAATGGAGGTAGCATAAAAAAATTTCAAAACCCAACCCTCAGAAAAATTGTGAGTACGCCACTGGTTATGCAAGGAGCACTATTGTTTATAAATACTAAAATAATTAACTAAAAACGCCTAAATAGTTTTGTAAAACTAAATAGGTTTTTTATAGATATATTACTTACGAGTGTAAATTTTATAATATCGTACTTTCAAAATAAAAGTTGCAGTATCTACTATTGTGTAACTCTGTAAGTTTCAGCATGACCGGTTCAAAATTCAAATCGATAACATTTATATTAAATTTTGTTATAATCTGCCAAAGTGTTGTACAAAGTAATTGATATGGCAACCCTGTTAGTATGACGTTTAGTTTGAAGCGTTTCGAAGCCGAACGTAATGCTATCTATCGATGATAAATACTACCATTGTTTCAGATGGAGCCATCTCCCTACATTACAATTTGAAGGCGGTAGTTCAAGACATAATTCTTGTTTAACGCGATTTTTCATATGTTTAGGAAAAAATATTTAAGGTTTTATTGCAAATATTTTCCACTTTTACAGTTTTATATATGTTGTTATTAAAAAAATTTTCGGTTTCTTACCGGTAACTTTATTATAAGCCGAAACATATTATTTTTTCCTATTGGGACAAAACTGTAAATTCAAAAATTTTCAAAAAATTCATAAGTATTTCTTATAATTATATCTTGATGCTGTAAAAAAATTAACAAAATCCTATGTTTGGTTTTCCCGCTTTATACTTGGAAAAAAGTAGTTTTTTTGAGTTTTTTCAAAAACGAAAACATGAAGTTTGCTTAAAAGTTGCCAAAATACTTCTAGTTATCACATATACCTCCTCAAATTTTTTCAAATTTTTTGAATTTACAGTTTGTCTTTTGGGGGGTGCAGATCAACCTTAAAATAAATATGTTTTGCTAAATTTTAGTTTTTTCTTATTACTAGTAATGAAAAAGCTTATAAAAAGATAGATAACTTAAATATTTATTCACCTCATTTAGTTTTATAACTAAATAATAATATATTTCTAAAATAAATTTAAACAATAATTTATTTTTTATTTACCAAATTTATACGTTTTAATTTTTCTTGAATTATGCCTATTATTTTACAATTACTTTTCTTAACTGAAAAACATAACAAACATAATATTTTAAATAAGTTAATTGTTATAAACTTTGTATAAAATAAATAAACTACTAAAATTAGGTTTGTAAATTGTAATATGTTAATTATACACACAGACTAATTACATAATTTTTATTTATAATTATACAACGTTGATAAAAAATAATTTGTGTAAAATATATTATTAAATTTGTAATGTTTTTGAGAAAAAGTAATTGTAAAAATAATAAGCATAATCTAAGAAAAATTAACAAGTAACGATTTGATTTTCAAATAAAAAATTTATTTTTGTCAAATTTATTGTTAAAAGATAATATTTATAATTATAATACACAAATATTTAAGTTTATATTATTTCAAAACCTTTTCGTATCCTATTTACTAATATATTGCGACTTTTATAAATTTGAATTTATGAATTCAGTTTTTGAAATGGAAAAATCGCTTCGCTTTTAGACCCTTTATCTTTGGTTTATAAGCTAAAATCACTGTAATTTTGCAAACCTATTTTATAATATTTTACATAAACTTTTTAATTCTTAAATAATTTATTTAATAAAATAAGCTTTTTTAGTTAATACGGTGCTTTTAGAATTCATATAGACTCAATTTTAATTTTGCAATTACTATCTTAAATTTATTGAAATTTTTAAAACTGGATCTATGTGACATGATCCTTATTCCCAAACAAAATCAATTTTTATATGCATTTTTAGAATAGTGAATAATCATTTTCAAAAAAATAATTTTTGAATCCATTTTTGCAATAATTCAGCTACAAATTAACAAAAATAACTTTAAAAAGCGTCATTTTAAAGGATTTGTTATGCTTTTTCAGTAAGATTGTGTCACTTTCCATATAGTGTACTGGTCGTCATCTTTAGTATTTAAAATCAAAAAGTGATCTTACATTATTTATATTTTGTTTATAAGTAAAAAATTACGTTTAATCTTTTGCATATTTTGTTACTATGTGTATTGTAATATATATTAATATCACCAAACTTATTAAAGCAGTTCTTAGATACCTGTATCAACGAATTTTACGAAAAAAATCAATAATTCTCTGGTCTATTGAATATATTACATATTGATAATGACTTAAAAATGGTGTTGTCCATATTCGTGAGTTGTGCTCAATCTACTGCGTCAAAAAAACTTAGTTTAAAATAAAATTGTGGCTCATTCCTAGTAAAAAATTTCAGTTTTTATACCAAAAAAGGTATTTTGAAAACCATTTCCTAAATGAAAATTTAAATGTAAATTAAAACATTGTGGTTTATGTCAAATATAAATATGTAGTAAATTGTATTAAGGTGATACAAGAGAGTAGGTTACAAGGAATATACATTCATGGACAAAAATATCGAATATTTTGGAATTTTCAAATTTTTGTTTTTTCAAAATAAATTCTGGTCAAGCAAGTCGTTTATTGTAAAATAGCGTTTATTTTAACAATGTTTAATGAACAATTTTAAGTTTTTATACGGAAAAAATTGTGGAAAAAATAAATGTTTAATATTAGGTAAATAAGATTATTTTACTCTAAACTTAAATGATAATTTAAATTGCTTAAACAACTGGTTTAAACTAAAAGAAGTGCATGATCAGTAACGAGTATTCCCCCTCTAGGTCTTTTTACTGCTTTCATCTTTCTCAGCATGCTTGTAAGACATTTTGGACATATCTTGGGAAATTGCATTCCATTCATCCTGTGCAGCAAGCCGAAGCTGCTGTATCGTATTTTTAACGGGATTTCTCTGTCGTATCCTGCGTTTTAGGTGATCCCACATGTGCTCTATTGGATTTAAATCCGGGCTAGACGGTGGCCAATCCAATCTTCGAATTTGGACCTCATCAAGATAATTACTCACTATGGCAGCGGCATGTGGTCGAGCATTATCGTGCATTAACGTGAATCTTTCATATCCAATGTAACCAACATATGACAAAACATGATCTTGCAGGATGTTTTAAACGTAAGAATCACCAGTCATCCGTCCAATCACTTCCACAAGTGCGGTACGTACCTCCCAACTGATACCTTCCCAAAGAATTATGCCATTAACTCCAAAACTAACGTCTGGGCGAGACTGCAGCTGGCGAATCGTTCTTTAACTCTTCTGTAGACGTAGTTTTAACCATCTGGCTTCCATAAGAGGATTCTGGTCTCATCAGTGAAAAGAACGTTTTTCCAGTTGTCGATATTCCACTAAATATGTGTTCTTACAAAATTCAAACGACGAGCTTTATGGTTTCGGAGAAAACGTGGAACTTTGGCGTCTGGGCTTTACGTTTGCTTCTTTTGATCTTCGTCTAACTATTTGTGAGCTCACATTAACTTGTCTAACATTTAATAGCTCATTTCTGAGGTGCATCGATGTCAATGAACGATTTCGTGTACAATTAAGAACCAAAAAATGGTCATCAATTGCGGTTGTGCACCTTCGGCGTCCTTGACCAGGCCTTCGTACAAAATTTCCTGTTTCGCGGTACCTTTTTAGAGTATTTGAAACTATAGATTCAGTTCTGCTGAGACGTCGTGCGATACCTTTTTGTGCATATCCTTCCTCGTACAAAATTACAATATGTGCTACTTGGACTTCATCGCAGTGCCGAATTGGTAGGATACTTGTTTTAAACTTAGTTAAATCAAAACAGTATTTAATTAAACTTAATAAATTAAACTAAAAATAACCGAATTAGTATAATTTTTCCTTTACGTGAAGAAGGATGTTTATGATAAAATGTACGAATGACACTAACCACTGAATAAACATCAAAATATTTCAAACCAGTTGAGTACATCAGCCTACTATATGAGTATTATCAGTAATCTAAAATTATTTTGAAATAATAGTAACTATAAAAACAAAAATAATTGGAAAATTCTAAAATATTCGATATTTTTGTCCATGAGTGTATTTTAAACCTTTAGTTATACTCATATATTCATTTTTTTCTCATTGTTTTTGTAGATATTATCAGTTCACTGTTAACGTTATTTCTATGCGTTATAACACTTATTTATCTCTTGTAATTCTCACTTTATCTTTTTATATCGTTTTTTTTAATTGTTTAGTATATGTTTTTTCTATAAAGCTTTAATATTTATTTGGTTTCTGATGTGTGTAATACAGCGTTTACCGTATTTAATGTTGTTGGCCAGTCTGTTGTTTTGTAAATCATTTAATTTTTTTTGTGCCTTTATAAGTATGATGTTCGTATATTCCAAAACTTACAACTTTTTTCGATACCCACCTTTTTCAAATCACAACATATTTTAACAACAGTTGCTTCTTCTTCTTCTTCGGATTTACAATTTTCAGCGGTCGCTGTTCCTTACCGTTTTTCAACATTTATTTCTGTCCATCATGTCTTTGGTTTTCGTCTTCGGTATTCCTCTACCTCTCTTTTCCTTAAATTTTAACAGCTCCATCCCTTATTGTTCTCATTTCTACCTTCTAATTTCACTACTATTATATATCTATATAAAAGTAGTTACTACTATATGTTGATATCTGATATCTCATGGTTTACTGTCATTATTGTATAATTATTTTTATATGGGCGTATCATTGATGTTTTCGAAAAAGAAAAAGTGGAGATATGTTATGACTTTAAGAGCTTTTTATGATGTTATATTTATTAATATTTAAATCAGATTGAAATATATTTTATTTAGGTTTTGTGTATTTTATCATTTATTGCGTTGGAATTTGTTTTTATTTCTATTGATTCGTGTATCTCCGTCTTCTTTTTGCTTTATTCGGTTTTTAAAATTTTGATGTTTTCGAAATCAAATTTATGTTTCTTCTCATTTTCATGTTTTGTAATTTATTGAACCTAAACCCAAGAAAAACTAATTTTATATTAAATAAAGTACGGTTGAAGAAACTCAAAACTATAATATATATATATATATATATATATATATATATATATATATATATATATATATATATATATATATATATATACACTCAGGTGCAAAAAAATCGATCCATTCCTTATTTCTTATTTATTTGAATTTTTATAATTTTAGAGACATTAAATTACGTATATAAATTTAGGTGTACCCTCGTATACGAGAAACAAAATAATATTTTTAATATTGCTTTTTATATTTCTTAAAACAAATTGATATTTCAGGTTTTTTGGTCAAAAAGGGTCTAAAGCAAGTAGATATTTATTGAATGTTGTTTTTAATTCAACAACCATACTAGTGTAGTGATTTTGTTTTCAAAACGTGTTATATTTTTATTTAATTATCCTTCCTAAATGTCTCTAACTCCGACAGATGCTGCTTGGGCGGTGACTTTAGTTCAAGATGGTCGTAGCCAATATTATGCAGCTGAAAAGTTGGGTGTTAGTCGATCTTGGGTCCAAAGAGCAGTTCGGCGTTTTAGCGACACCGGTAACTTCACAAGAAGACCAGGATCAGGTCGTACAAGGGTAACATCCGAAAGAGATGATCGATTTCTGGTCTCATCATGTTTGAGAAATCGGCATCTAACTTCAGTTGAACTGGCAAATCGTCTGAGAGAAGTGAGAAATGTGGATGTAAGCAGATGGACAGTTCGTCGACGACTTGTAGAAGGTAATTTATTATCCAGAAGGCCAGCCCTATCTCCAATACTATCCATAGAACATCGTAGAGCTCTCCTTGCTTTTGCAAGAGAACATGAAAACTGGAATGATGCAGATTGGAGCAATGTATTGTTCCCAGATGAGTCCAGATTTTGTCTAAGGTCACCCGACGGCCGAGAAAGGGTTTGGAGAAGACACGAAGAGCGATATTTTCAATGTAATATTGCGGAAAGAATAAGTTATCGGGGGGGCTCCGTTATGATTTGGGCTGGTATCAGTTCAGAAGCTCATACTGATTTAGTTATTGTAGATAGAGGTTCTATGACTGCTGCAAGATACATAACAAGTATTTTAGATCAGCATGTGGTACCTTTTGCTCCTTTCATTGGACCTAATTTTATTTTTATGGACGACAACGCTTGTCCTCACCGTGCTAGAATCATCAACCAATATATAGAGGAGGAGGGAATTGTCCGTATAACCTGGCCAGCTTGCAGTCCCGATCTCAATCCCATAGAACATCTATGAGATATGATGGGAAGACGTCTTCGAGCACGAGTACCCCGTCCAAACAACTTGGCTGAACTTACAGCGGCTCTTCAAAAAATATGGGACCAATTTAATCAATTTGATATCCAGAGGTTAATTACCTCAATGCCTAGACGTGTACAGGCTGTTATAAGGGCCGGAGGGGGAAACACTAGATATTGATTTATTATCAATGTTTTTCTTAATTTCAGAAAGTTTTGAATATTCTTGTATTTTTGAGTTTTGGCGTATGTCTCTATAAATAAATGATTTTTTTGGATAATCTGTAAAAACTATTTTAATCTAACATATACTTTTACATATATCGTATGTAACATATAAACGTTTTCTTTTTTCAGCAAATAATACACATGGATCGATTTTTTTGCACCTGAGTATATATATATATATATATATATATATATATATATATATATATATATATATATATATATATATATATATATATATATATATACATATATATATATATATATATATATATATATATATATATATATATATATATATATATATATATATATATATATATATATATATATATATAACAAAATGACGATTAACAAACGTCACCGTTTTACCAAAATAAAATAAAACTAAAAATAAATACAATTAAATAAAATAATAAAGTTAAATTTAATTAAATAATATTAAATTAAAATAAATAAAGGTAAATAGAAGTAGATAAAATAAAATCAGGTCAAGTTAAACAGAATTACTTAAAACTAAATAAAAATAAATAAAATTAGGTAAAAGCTATACCTGTAAAAGGCGCTATACAGTTTCCAAGGTTCATTCCGCTTATTTTTTGAGCCTTTTGTGGTAGGGGTAGAATATTTTATCGGATCGTAACGTATGGTACATTAATAAAAAGGAAAGGGGGTAGCAAATATGCTAAGACTGAGAAAAACATATTGCGGCATTGCCAAAGGGGCATTGCATTATGTCTCCGTTGTTATTGGTTCATTTGGAGCGTGTGATGGGTTAAATGAAATAAAATTATACAACGAATATATTAACATAATAAAAATTAACAAAGATATTATCAAAAGGGCACTACATAGTGTCTCTACTGTACATTAATGAACTTATAGTTACATAGGAGATGTCATAGGCTACTATGGATAAAAATAGTTTAACCAAAAGGGAAATTTTGATTTAATGACTTAAAAAAAGCGTCTGGCTGAATAAAAAATAAACAACTGAATGAATTCTAACACCCGACATAGCAAATAAAAGAAAGGAGAGGAAATACCCAGTATGGTAAGTAAGAACAAACAAATAAATAGGCTACCAAACGGATACTACACAGTATCTTCATTAATAATGAACGTATAGCCACCTACGAGATATATAGGATACCATGAATACATCTAGATTTACTATAAGACAAATTTTGATTAATTGACTTAAACGAGGCCTCTGGCTAAATAAAAAATAAACAACTGATCGATTCCTAACATCCGATATAGCAAATGAAAGGGGAGGATATAACGAATATATTTAGATAGAAAAAAACCAACAAGGCGACTACTAAATGGACAAGCACACAGTATCTTCATTATTATTGAACGTATAGCGACATATCAGATATCTTGGAGTATGATACCTGATATGTCTGTATATCTATATCTGAGTACAAAATAATTAGCTGATCGAGTTATAACATGCGATATAGCAAATGAACGGAAGGATAAAACAAAATTATTCGGATAGAAAAATAAAGAAAGAAACTACTAAACGGGCACTTACACATCATCTTCGTTATTAATAAACGTATAGCGACATACCACATACCACATGACATTATGGATCGTAATAGACATATTTGCTTTATATATACAGCATAAGGTAAATATAAGGTAAATTGGCTTTATTAACCTGAAAAACGCCTCTGACTGAGTACAAAATAAACGGCTAGACTAATACTAGCATATGACACATTAAAACATTAAATCAAACGACGTATTATATATATATATATATATATATATATATATATATATATATATATATATATACATATATATATATATACATATATATATATATACATATATATATATATATATATATATATATATATATATATATACATGTATATACATATATTGATATTACTATTTTAATGGGAATAAGCCACAATTGAAGTAAGTTTATTGACATTTTAATTTCCATTTCTCAAAATACAAACATTAATAAATTAAATAAATTTTGTTTTTTGTTACTTGATAAAAAAGTAATTATTTAAATTTATCTTATATTGACAGTTCATACATATACTATTCATTTTGAAGTACACAACTTTAAAGAATATTCCTAATATTGCTGAGTTGCATTCCTGGGACAACTTTATTGTAAGATAGTTCATTCGATTACATGAAATCAACTTTAACTTCAGAATATATATCAGAAAAAATCATAGCATGTAATTTATGTTTAAAAAGATAACCACATGCCATAATGACAGTAAAATTCTCCTGTTAGTGATTTGATAATAAATCATGAGGAAAAAACCTCATAATAATATCCCGAAATGATAAGTATTTGGTCATACATTTAGTTTATCTCGATAAACATCAAATTCTGATTTTATATTTTTGTTATTTAAAAAACATAAATGATGTATCCTCGATATATTACGGCCTTACTAATACTGGTATTTTCCTTTTATTAACTTACTCTTTTATTATGGATAACCAGATCCTACTGCATTCTGACGAGGAATTTGCGACACAATTGGTCTCATTTAGCATAATTAGCATATGTTCATTATCCCATGCGTGTTTACATATTTGAGATCTATCAAATTCTCTATTTTTAATACAAGATTGATGTTCACTTAGTCTAACATTTAATTGCCTTGATGTTTTACCTAAATAAAACTGATCGCATTCACAAGCTATTTTATAAATACAATTCTTGGTCCTTGTTTATTGTTATGTTTAGTTTTAGACAAAATGGATCTCAATGTGTTTGTTGTTTTAAATGTTGTTGAAATGTTGAATTTATTTCCTATCCTTTTAAGTTTTTCTGATAATACTTTTATGCGGGGTATTGTTATTTTCCTTGTATTATTCCTTGTGTATGCTGTAATATCTCGTTCTAAGTTGTTTTGTTCTATTCGGTTGATTGTTGGAAATTCCTTATTCATAAACGATAAAGGATAATCATTTCTTAATAAAACTGATGTTAACAAATGTTTTTCCTCCAAGAACGAATTTTCATTAGAACGATCAACTTTGGCTCTATCGTATAAGAATTTATTAATTCCCTTTTTAATAATGTTGAGATTTGATTTAAAATTTAATATCTATTAGTGTGTGTTGATTTTCTATACACCTGAGCATCATGATCCAGTATCATTCTTAAAGATTAAAACATCCAGGAAAGGTAGTGAGTTATTATATTCCTTTTTTATAGTAAATGTTATTGTCTCTTCATTATCATTTATATCATTTAGAAATGTGCCTAACAAGTCTGATCCATGAGGCCATATTCAGAATACATTATCTACATATCTTCGTTATACTGTCTTTTAAATTTTGTTCAGAAATAATATTTGTTTCAATATCTTCCATAAATATATCGGGTAATAATGCAGATAAACTAGAGCCCATTGCTAGACCAAAATTTTGTTTATAGAATTTAATATGTAGTTGAAAATATGTATTATCAGCATATAATAACTCCATTATAGCTGATATGTTTATTATTGTTCTGGTTGCCAATGTATCAACACTCTCTAATTTTGTCTTGACTCTATTCAAAGTCTTATCAAATGGCACATTTGTAAATAAACTATTTAAGAAAGATTTTGACAGTTCACTAGAAAGATAATTTATTGTACCACAAATAGGTCTAAGTGATATATTCGTTTTATGAACTTTCGGTACTCCATAAAATTTAAAATTCCCATTAAACTAGTAATTACTTTGAAATACTACAAGAAAATAGCTTCAGAAAAATATATTTATTTATATATATATATATATATATATATATATATATATATATATACATATAGATAAACATATATATATATATATATATATAATTAATATATATACATATATATTATATATATATATATATATATATATATATGTATATATATATATATATTTATATATTTATATATATATTTTATATTAGATATTAAATTTGGTTATTTTAATAAGTTATATACTAGACAATTTTATAAAAATATATTTATGTGAGGGCATTTTTAAGAAATTTGCATATAATAATTGTAAAAAGTTGTATTTTAGTAATTATAATGTGGTAGATATATTTAAGTGAGCCATGTGATTAGGCAACCAGATATACATACTCTCGAAGTGACAGATAGAAATTAAGAATTATTACGAATATATGTGGGGTTATAGTTGTTTAAAATGGTAGTTTATTAGATTAGAATATTAAGTTACTGATTTAAATGTATACTCTGATCTGAAAAGCCTAAATGTCAACAAAATTATTAATAGAAAAGTATGGAATTCTCTAGATCACCGGAGATGGCCTTGTTTGCGAAATGTATTGTTCCAGAAAATTCTTTAGATATAGATGGAACAAATCGAACATGATTTATTGCCAGATGATTCTAGAACAGAAAAAAAGATATAAATACCCGGTGATTTGGATTATAATCGATCAGTTATGAGTTACAGTTACTATGAGTCCAGTTTATTATGAAAGTTAGTAGACACATTTAGTTAGTGAAGTCAATTGTTCAGAATTTTCAAGATAGTCAGTCAGAAAGTCCAATTGTTCAATATAGTGAGTTAAATGAAGTTTAAGAAACAGTATAAAGAAAATATTGAAGATTAAAAATTATGCATATATTTGTTAATGCACATTTATAATTATACACAAATAATTATTGAAGATTAAAAAAGTATATTAGAAGAATATTGGTTGGATATTGGTATATTGAAAAGAAGAATAAATATAAATGCTGTTTGTTGGTTTGCTTGGTGGTTTATAAATGCTGGTGAAGAAAAATATCTTAAATTTGTAGAAGCTAATAATTGGACAAAGTAATTTCACAAAAACAAGGATAACCGAAGCAGTTGTGTAAAGCATAGTGGTGATTAGAATCTATATAGTGGAAAACAGTTCATTTAGGCATTCAGTGACAGAAAGGTACAAAATTTTGTTAATATAATTTAGTTAGTGTCATAACAATTTCAATTTTGAAGATAGTTTGTTTAAATTTTACATTGTCTATAGAATTTAATTAGTTTCATAAGAATTTTAATTTAAAGATAGTTTATTTTAAATTTACATTGGCTAGGTTAGATATATATTTGTGTTTCATAGTAGATCTAATAAAGATAATTTAAAAAAGTACTTACAAACTAATTCTTTGAGAACCGCGATAAAAACCCTATATTATTAAAAACACTCATTGCTCATCATTCAAACAAACAATACATCATAACAATATATAATATATATATATATATATATATATATATATATATATATATATATATATATATATATATATATATATAAATATATATTTATATATATACAGGGTACAGTAAAAAAACATAATGTCATGTCAAAAGTGCACCACATCACACTATTTACTTATATGTAAAAAGATGATTATTTAAAAATTTAATGACTGACCTGTAGATGACAATTGATTGAATTTCCTATATCTCTATCATTTTGCTTGGATCAAATACTCGAGAGGACTAACAACCGAATGAAAAAGTAGGACTACTACTTGCAAAGTAACTTTTTGTATATTTTGTAATATGATACATAGTTTTGGATAAAATAAATAAATACAAAACTTTTCCTAAACTTGAATTACATTAGAAAAAAAATGAGAAGTGGAATATCCACATTATTTAAATAAGAGGAGGAATAGTGAAAATTATATAAATCCAGTGAGAGACCAAAACATCAGGAAATAAAACATAATTTTTGAATTTTTAAACTAAAAATATAAAACTTATCTAAAAAATATTTGTTTAATACGGAGGTATTTTAATTTTAAACAAGTCTAAATTAATTATAAACTACGCCAATAAAAAAATAATTTCTCTTAAACCGGCTACTAGCTGAGTGGCTCCATCCTCCTGTTACCATAATAAATCAAGAGTTCATTAAAATATGTCACAATGATAATTTTTAAATTCATAAAAAATTAACACGTTGTGTATTTAGAAGGCATTCATTAGCGCCGAGAAGAACATTTTCTGTATAATTTGCATAACACTAGGAGCTTCATAATAATTATGAAGTATTAAGCGAACCCTGGGCCTCAACCTTTTGCTCTCAGAATCTAGATTAATGTACTTAAGGAATCCAGTTTTGGCGTAATATAAGCTTTATATACTTTAAGGGATTATTTTGTCATGTAACAAGAAGGTTGGTTCATTATGCGTGACACCTATAGACTGGAGAACGGTGAATTTCCATATGGCGAGCGGTGAAAACCGTACAGAGATAGAACGTGAGCTAAAAGTGAAAAATTAGCCTAAGATTAATAGACTTGAGATTGCGTTTTTAACTGTACCGGGCGTTTTAGTCAGTTCATATATAACGATTTTTATATTATGAAATGTAGTTTATACTTTACATATAAAATCCGTGTTAAAACCATTTATGAAATTAAAACAACAGCTGCTAATATGCACTTTATTTAACTACAAATCATATATACTAAATAATTTCTATTGACATATTGAAGCCAGTGTTATTTTACAATGTTGAAACTATCTGGTTACGGTTTTTTGTTATTATTTGTAATATTTAAAAGGCCATTTAAGTACATTCGATATTCATAAAGGCAATATATATACATATATATATATATATATATATATATATATATATATATATATATATATATATATATATATATATATATATATATATACATGTATTGTTAAGTAAGTCAATGTTCATTCTCGGAGGATAGGATAAGGATTATTTATTTCGAGAGGAGAGAATGTTTGTTGTACCCGTTTAGGATCGGTTGACCCTCTTCAGGCTTGAGTTTGAATGTTGTTTGTAATAGTGTACACACAGCAAAAACAGCCCAAAAGACCACTGGAGATTTAGCAATTTTCTTCGCCTTCTGTGGAGTTTTCGTCACTCCTCAGTCTGCCAGCGAACCAGGGGCGAGAGGGTTTGACTGTAATGATGTTCTTTCCAGTGAATGTGTTGGTTTTCGAGCTAGACACAAGCCCTGTCTCTAGTGACCATTGGTCCTGTGCAGTCTCGAGCTTAACTCGGCCCCAAAACCAGTGTATTGCACTGTAATTTTGTGACCGAGTGTGCTCGTGAGTGGAGGCGCCTCGGCTTTCGAGAGTTGACTTGTCGTATTTCGCTCTGTGTGAATGTGTGTGTAAATCAAACAGTGACGGCCGCTGCCATTTCGGTGTTACAGACTTTGTCGAATCACCTAGATTTTCTCCGGCAATCCACAAACTCAGTATAAAGTAACGGAGGCTGCAGATGGTCGGAGGTCACGGTGATGAGGATGATTCGGTAGCAGAAAGAGTGCCCCTTTTACTGTTTAATTTGTGTGTGTGTGTGTGTGTGTGTGTGTGTGTGTGTGTGTGTGTATGTGAATTTGAGCTTAGTGTGCATGTGTGCGAGTCTGAATCGACAGAAACTAGAACCGTGTTCTCTAGTGACCATTGTTCCTGCAGCCGTTTTTGCGTTTGCAACCGACTTCAGAACTAGTGTATTGCACTATAATTCTGTTATCGGTCGCTCACGCTAAGGGCCAGACCTCGTCGGAGTTCGATAGACGGTTCCAGCAGCTGTCGATTCAGTTGAGAAAATAGTTGCGGCTATTTTCTCAGGGACGGACAGGTATCATTGAGTAGTGAAATTGGGAAACCGCAAAAAAACCAATCTCCCCCTATCCGGGGTAAGGAAAAGGATTGGACGTGTTATATTAGGGTTCTTTAGGCTAGTGGAGTGGCCTCAAGAATGTCAGCATATTCATCCGGAAGTTCGTCTATGCATGCCTGCATTAGAATTGACGGTAGATGAGGGTGTTTGTCTTTGGGCTTCCGGGTGGATATGTGACCGCGAAAAGAACAGGAACTTTTTAGGGTGTTTTGCGTGATAGAAAGGGGGCCGTTGATTGTTTTAAGAGTAAAGTTCCTATTGAGAGTTTTTATTCTCTCGATAATGGGGGTGGTGTTCGCTGTTTGGTGGATTTCACGGGAGGGGAAGTACCAACGTTTTCTGCACGTTCTACGCAAAATTCCACGCTCCGCAGCAGACAGTTTTCTCCTTTGATAACCTTTGAGAAGGCAGTATAAGCTTGACTTATACTCAATAACGGGTTGAATGAATGTTTTATA
Source organism: Diabrotica undecimpunctata (assembly GCF_040954645.1). Classification (NCBI taxonomy): domain Eukaryota; kingdom Metazoa; phylum Arthropoda; class Insecta; order Coleoptera; family Chrysomelidae; genus Diabrotica; species Diabrotica undecimpunctata. The sequence goes on along the minus strand of NC_092804.1, from coordinate 102,035,056 downwards.
AGTGTGTGTGAGAGTTTTGTTGTTTGTTTTGCCAAACATCCCTGATAGTGGAACTAGGAGTCGAGCTCGGTTTCTGACCCTATCTAAAGTTGCCATTAGATCGGGTTCCCAGTTAAGTGTGTTAGTAAATAAAACACCCAAATAGGAAGCTGTCGGGCTGATAACGAGTCTTTCTTCCATCAAATATAGGGGCGTTTGGTCGACGCGATTGCGTATAATGCCAGATGATGATTTTGGGCTGCAAAACACGATAGTTTGTGTTTTCGAAGCGTTTAGCGTGACTCTCCACTTATTACACCATTCTTCGACACCGTTTAAAAGAGTTTGTGCTCTTCTAAAGGTTGTCTCAGGGGCATATCTGTCTGCTGTTGTTAGGAGGGCTGTGTCGTCTGCATAGAGGTACATTTGCGTATGTGGTAGGTTTAGGATAGGGATAGAACTGTTGTATGTGATGTACAACAGGGGTGCGAGTACTGAGCCTTGTGGTACTCTCGCTCGGGGAGTGAATGGGGTGGAAACTTGATCGCTTATTCTCACTCTCACTGTTCTATTCGATAGGTAAGAGTGAATAATTTTGATAAATTGTAGAGGTAGCCCGATGTCAATTAGTCTCCGAATAAGTCCTTCGTGTCAGACTTGATCGAAGGCCTTTTGTACATCAAGAAAAGTGGCTATGGCGATACCGTTACTGTTTATTGTCTGAATGACTTTAGAAGTGAAGTCTATTAATGCATTTTTTGTGGATCTATTAGGTTGGAATCCGTACTGAAATTTTGGGATGATATTGTGAGTGTCGAGATAGTCGCTAAGCCTCTCTTTTAAGATTAGCTCAAGAACTTTCCCTAGTGAATTTATTAAGGAGATGGGTCGATATGATTCCACATTAGTACGGGGTTTACCCTTTTTGGGTATCATGATTGTGTTTGCTATTTTCCACGGAGTAGGAAAATAGTAGTTTTTGAGACATGCGGTAATAGTTTTTGTGAGAAGCGGGATTATACTCTCAGAAAGTTGCTTTAGACACCTACTGATATTGTCAGGTCCGGGAGAATTATTTTTGCCTATTTGGCAATAACTCTCCCTTTCTCTGTCAGTAATAGGGTCCATGATTGGGACGTGGTTTGGAGTTTGTTGCAAGAGAGTATTTTTTACCGCAAATTCAGTTTCGAGTTTGAATAAGCGATCAAGGTTAGGGTTGTCTGGGGTGTGAAAATATTCGTTGAGTGAATTTTTGAATGCTTCAGCTTTTAGTTCAGGGACACTAATAATTTGGTTGTTAATCAACAGATGAAATGGTTGTGATAATTTTTGTTTTGTTAGGACTTTGAATTTGTTCCAGAATCTAGCCCCATCCCTGTAATCCAAATCCGAGGTAGTATCCTCCCATTGGCGAGCCTGCAGGATGGATATTTCCCTCTTAATTCGGGCAGAGATGTGATTATATTCTGTTTTGACGGGGGTCTCTGTTGATTTTGTATTGACGTAATAGTCGTCTTTTTTTATGTATTTTGGCAATGATGTGTTGTGGAAGTGCCGGTGAAAAAGGTAGGATGGTTTTCATTGGAATTGAGTGATTGATTGCCTCGATTAGAAGGTTTTCAATTTGAATTACACTCTGGTCAATACTTTCGTTTGTATTAAGTTCGCCTAACTCAGGAATATTATTAGTTATGAAGTTTTTGAATTGTGGCCAGTTTGCGTGACGATAATCTCTTATTTGTTTTGGGGGAGGTGGGATTTGAGGTGACATGATATCAGAATTAACTAATATCGGAAGATGGTCGGACGTTATTGTGTCGCCTATGTGGCACCGATCGTCAAACCTATGCATCACGCTACCTGTAACAATGATGTGGTCCACGATAGATGCCCCATTTGCGTTCAAAAACGTATAATCTGTGTTCGTGATTCTTATAATTGGAAGGTCTAGAAGTATATCGAGGTAAGCGAGGACCCGGTAGAAGGAGAATATCATGGCTGCGGAATTTAAGAACATGGTTTAAGAAAACCTCAACGGAGCTGTTTCGAGCCGCAGCAAGCAAGGTCATGATTGCCAATATGATTTCCAACATCCGAAACGGATAGGAACCAGAAGAAGAAGAAGAAGTATATCAGATAATCTGATGCCTTCCGGATTTGTAAAATGATCACAGAATTGGGTATGTCTACAGTTCATGTCGCCCATAAGGATTGCTTTATTTAGAGTGGAGAAATACTCTAAAAGAAGATGCAGATCAATTGCCAGGAAGTCCACGTTGGGTGGAGGGACGTTTTGTGGAAATACGTGGGGGGAGTGTGGTAGTCCGTGTTTGATAAGGATACCATTTCCACCGGAAACCTGACATCGGCTTCGAAATATTGTTGAATATCCTGCAAAAATCGGAGTGTTTCGACAAAGTGTGTCAGTAATGGCAAGGATTTGTATGTTATGATTTTGCAGGCTACGTTTGATTTGGGGTCTCTTTTTAGAGATCCCTTGGCAATTAACTGCACCGATTGTGAAATCCATTAACAGTGTATTTAGAAGTTAGGGTGGAAAGTGATATCGACATTGTTGCTGTGACCTTCTTCTTCTTCCTATGCCGTCCCCATTAACGGAGGTTGGCGACCACATTTTTAAAAGCTTCTCTGTCTTTTGCAACGTGGAATAATTCGTCTACAGTCATGTTTGTCCAGTCTCGAATATTTCGCAGCCATGACTTCCTCTTTCTACCTATTCCCTTTTTGCCATCGACTCTACCCTGCATGATGACCTGCAGAAGACTATATTTATTATTTCTTAGTATGTGTCCAAGGTATGCAGTCTTGCGTACTTTTATCGTTCTTAACAATTTTTTGTCTCAACCCATCCTTCTCAGCACTTCCTCATTGGTGACCCTGGCAGTCCATGGAATTCTCAACATTCTCCGGTATACCCAAAGTTCAAAGGCTTCAATCTTTTTAACTATTTGCGCTTTTAGTGTCCATGTTTCTACCCCGTACAATAGTTGCGACCAGACCTAACATTCAACAAACCTCAGTCTCAGCGCAGTATTCAGATTTTTGTCACAGAACAATTGTTTGAATATTAAGAACGCTGCCTTTGCCATTTCTATTCGTACCCGGATCTCTTGGTCTGGATCTAATTCTGTGTTGATGTAAGCTCCCAGATATTTATATTTTGTCACTCTATCTATTTGCTGTCCACCAAGAGTTAGTTGTTCATTATTTATTGGACTCCTTGATACTATCATAAATTTGGTCTTATCTGTGTTGATGTCAAGTCCCATTTGAATGCATTCACTATTTATTGCATCTAGTAAAGTTTGTAGTTCTTCTATACTCTCAGCCATAATTACCGTGTCATCTGCAAATCTCATGGTGTTTATGATTTCTCCACCAATTCTTATTCCCTCTTTTCTTTCCCATAAGGCTTTTCTGAATATGACCTGTGAGTACACGTTGAAAAGCGTCGGAGACAAGACGCATCCTTGCCTAACCCCTCTCGCAATCGGTATATTATTTGTTTCTATATTGTTCACCTTTACTACTGCTTTCTGGTTCCAGTATATGTGACCAGACAATACAATTGTGTGGCCGAATATTTTATCAATCACGGAGCTTGTGATTGATGTTATGAGGTATCTTCTTTCAGGCAGGATATTTAGGAGCACAAGAGTGTTAAGTTTTATCGTGTTTTTGAGGTCGGTGGTAAGGTCAAAGGGAGGAGTTGATCTTTTGATCGATAAGGGTTGAGTTTGACGGGAATCGGTGGGTTTCTCTTGCCTTTTCGGGCATTTGTTGGAATATGCAGGGTGCTCGCCTCCGCAGTTCGGGAATTTAGGGTTGGTAGGAGTAGGACATTCACTGGATTTATGGCTCTGTCCGCAGTTAGGGCAGACGAAGGTTCTGTGGCGGCATTCGGAGATGGAGTGGCCGTTTGTACAGCATTTGCTGCAGTATTTAGCGGTAGGAATTGCGGGATTTGCTTCATGAGGGAGCTCGGTGTAACGGATGAGTCCATCAATAGGGATGCCATAATTTAGCATATGAGAATATTTTTTCAGATGAGGGAGTCAGGACGTTGAATAGGCGAGTGTCTTTTCCAGTCTGTGCAGATTTTACTCTCCACAGTCTGGAGACAGGAATTTCTTGTTCGTTTAGAATTTGTTTGATTTCTTCCTCAGAGTAATCATGTGAAACGTTCACAATGAGGAATAGATAGTTGGTGGGTTTTGGGGCTTGATTAGAGAAATTGTGACTTCTTGACGTTATTTTGATCTGAGTTTGTCCTGTAGCTTTGTGTACTTTTAATTGCATTTCCTCAGAGTTTAAGGAGTGTAGTGTTCTTAGATGTGCTATTCCATGGCTTAAGACTTTTAGTGAGTGTATCTTCTGATACAAAAGAGGGATGCAATTAAGGATTCGAAAAAAGGTGCGCTGGTTGCACAAATCTTGGGGAATGTCCTTGATTAGGTACTCTTATCTTATAAAATCTAATCTTTGAATTGTATAATCAAATATATAATAATAACAGTGCAGGACTTTTAATGGGTAATTCTCTAAGCCCATTGCTATCAGACATTTTTATGGATCATCTAGAGACAGAGATTTTAAAACATTCCGTATTCAAACAGTTTTTATATTGGTGGCGATACGTAGATGATGTGCTGGTATGCTTTACAGGAACTAACAGACACAACTTTCAATTTTTATCGAATATTAATTCGCTTCATAGTCATATTGAATTTATAATAAAAACAGACCAAAATCTATCCATTCATTTTTAGATCTAAATATCATCAGACTTAAAAATAAACATAAGCTCTCCGTATTTCATAAACCTACTTATACTGACACGACTATACACAATTCATCGTCCCATCCTACACAACATAAACTGGCAGCCTATCATAGCATATTACATACATTTAGCATACATAACTTAAATTAAGCAAATAGCAGTAAACGATGGGTACAACGAAGAAACAATTAATAAAATTTTAATCAAAAACTACAATACCTTCTGCTTAATTACATATACAGGCACAATAACAACAAAAATGACCAAACATAAAAAAGAAAGGAAAAACACCAGCTTTTAGAACAAACAACAACCTATATATTAAAATATATATTATATTAAAAATATATATTAAAAACAAAAATAGCCAAAACAAAAAACACTTACACAATGGTGTATACAAACGTACTTGCGGCGATTGTCCAAAAAACTTACATCGGTCAAAGTGGTAGAATCTTTAACAAAAGTATAGCAGAACATAAACGGGCTTTCAATAAAAGGAAAACAGATTTTACATACGCACTTCACCTTCTAGATCATAATATTTCTTTAAATGACGAATTTCAAATTCTTCACATCCAAAATAAAGGTCTTAAGCTATCTTTATTAGAATTTATGGAAAATAATAAATTAAAAAACACAGGCATAATTCTAAATGACCAACTTGACACAAACAGTTCTCCCCTCCTCAACCTATTTTGTAAATACTATAAATTGTAAACACAAATAAACACATCCCAAAAATAGATCACTTTGATACATAAACCGCTGTAGTGATAAAATTTTGTGGAAGTTTTTAAAAAACAAAGTTTTCTGTGTTTTATTGTTAAATATAAAATGAATTTCCATTAAGTAACGGTCGAATTATTTCCACTTATTCTCATTTATGATACATGTTTAGATTGTCTTGAAAAAGAAAATAAAATTTTCGAAAGCTAGAGTTAGCTCATAGTTTTACTTTTATTAGCCAAAATCAAATGACGGCATTCTTCAAACTGAAATGAAAAAACTCTTGCAAAATTGAACATTCACGACATAATCATAGTTATATATATATATATATATATATATATATATATATATATATATATATTTATATATATATTATATAATATAAATATATATATATATAGAAATTACATATATATATATATATATATATATATATATATATATTTATATATATATTATATAATATAAATATATATATATATATAGATATTACATATATATATATATATATATATATATATATATATATATATATATATACATATATATATATATATATATATATATATATATATATATATTTATATATATATATATATATATATATATATATATATATATATATATTATGTAATAATATATATATTACATATATATATATATATATATATATATATATATATATGTATGTATATATATGTAAAACTTCATATTTGTTTACATTTAACTACAGGGATACTGTTAGAATACTAAAACATAATGTATATCCCTCATGCATCAAAAACTTCCTCTTTATCATATTCTGGATAATCACTAGCATTGTTATATGTAGGTTCATTTATATAAAAATGATGCCATACAGATAGTAAATATGATAGCAGTGACATTAAATCATCTTACTTTTGGCGAGAAATCGGAAATAAGTCATTAGTGATAGGCACTAGAACTTCTGGCCATGTAATTTTTTCACTTCTTCGAAATAGTATCATATCAAGTTATTTGAAATTATTATCATCAAAAGAAGTTTTAAAAAATAGCTTTCCTATAGCCTTTTTAGGAACTGGAAGATGGACACAGGCAGACATTAATACACGTTGTTTTTCAGTGTCAAGTTTTCTTAAGATAAAAGGAGCTTCTTTTCCGACAGACAATGAGTTGAATTGCTTGAAATCCTTACATTTCATATTGTGTACAGTCAATTTAGTAAATGTTTGGCGTACAAGTTGTTGCCAATCTCAAGAAGTCAGCATTGTCATGTTTAGTACTCTTTTGCTTTTTCTTTCAATGTGACCATGAACACTGGATGCTTCCATATGAGTATGGCCCTTAAACAAAAACTTGTGATTTATTTGTTAAATATGTGGAGAGGTCTTGAAAATCCAGAAATATGCCATTAAAATAAGCGTATATTTATTTTGACCATGACAGTTGTTCGCCTATATGGTTATTTGTTGAATAGAAGAGTCAGATATTACACTATTTGCCCATTTTAATAAACAAGAAACCTGCAAGAAACTTTTCTACCACGAGCTGCTTTACTTTCATCCCACATCATGCAGTGTACTGAAGAGTCAAAGGAATCATAATGCGTAAAATTAAATGTCCATAATTTTCTCTTATAAAAACTGATGCTGTTTGCAATCAAAGGTGTAAGTAAGCACTTCTGGAGACCACAAGTCAAAACTTTATATCTCGGATTATCCATGGAAAGTTTAATATCTCGATTTTTTAAATAGTATCTCTGCTTTGACTCTTCAAGATGCGCCTCTTTAATAACTTTTACATTATTTCTTTGCTCTAGATTTAGTTCATTCGTGAGCATAGCACTAAATAAATTACAAACGTCACAAGTGTCTGTACCAAGTAATTTAAAAACAAATATTAAATTGTTTGTTAAACACATAATAATTCAACCACAGTTTAGCAACCAATTTTGAATCAACATTATTTTCAGCACAATAGGTTGTATAAAGGCTGTACTTATTATTGATATTTAATTCTGATCCTAAATATTTTTTGGCGCTTTTTGTCTCTGGTATAATGGCTCTCATAGGTAGGGAATGATAAAATATGACTTTTAATATTTTCAATAATTTTAGGTAACGTTTTATTGCTATGAGGGTGCTTCCCTCTTAGGTGTGGTTGTACTAGACCTCCTTGTTCTGTCTTTCGTAAAACGTTTACAGCCACTTTATTTGAAACCCCCAAAGTATTCAAAAACATAACTTTGCAAACGCCAACATTCTTGTTAATAACAATAAAACTGTAAAAAATACTATTTTCCTTTGGTTTGCTATATTCTTTATGTCATTTTCTGGAGCGAGCTATCGGTTGACTTATTATACACGATCTGGCAAAATGTCTTTTTGTGGTATTGCTGTTTTCTTCACTCCAATATCTATCGAAAAATTTCTTGTCTCTTATTTTGTGATAATTTACCATAACACTTCTTCCTTCATGAACAAGGTGGTTTCATAGATTCGGCTTGACGTACTTTACCGCTTTTGTTAACATATTCATTTCCGAGATTGAGTTTTGTTTTCGAAGGTTACACAGCCATTTGCCCGATTCGGATTTTCGGATTCGTTTTTTATCGACTTGTTTAATAATGGATTTATTTTGCAGCTTAATTTTCTTAGTTAGCTTCTCATTTATATTGTCGGTATTTCTACTATCTTCGTTATTGGAATTATTATCAGTATTACATACTTCATCATCGCATACATAGAGATCTTTTTTTAATTGATCATTTAGACTTACTGCTTGTTCTATTAATTAGTGACCTATTCTCTCATTACTCATTCCTGCCTTTAACTCTGGTAAAAACATCTTAATTTTTCATCAGTATCAGCAGATGTCTCACTGGGCAAATAATCTTTATCAGCATTGGAATCATCATTATTAAAAAATGGATCATCATTGTCTATATTAAGTCCATCATCGGGATTATTTTGATTGGTTTTTTTCTTCTGCATTATGAGAATTTGGATCTGGAAAAGATATCTCTTTTTAACAAATCATTTTCAAATAATGAAAAATAGTTTTAAGAATACGGTATTCCGTAAATGCTTTAAACATGCCAATATAATTTTTCAGAATCAAGGTTTCTCATTCAGTGCATTAAATGTGAGAGTTTCAAAACAAACTATTAAACTAATCAATTTTTTAAACTAAATATTTTTTGCTAAGGTATTTTACACTATCCTACATAGTTCGTAAACGCATACAATATTTATTAATGAAAACTAGGATTCCACAGGACTTTAAATTTACTATATTTTTTCTTGAATTTACAAACTTTATCTTAAGCTTACTTAAAAATTTGTCTTAGGGCTATTAAATTGTCTCTTTTGTTAAGCTCGAAAGATAACCTCTAAAATATAATGATTATCTTTCCTGTATTATTTTCATTTTGTTCTCTTAAAGCTAAATTCAATATTTTGGCCACACGAGAATGTTTTTTGCACTCCATAATCAGTTGTATTTACTTATTTATTATATATTTACTTATTTATTATATATTTACTTATTTATATATTATAATCACTTATTTACTGCATAAAACTAAAAAAAAAGTTGAAAATAAATAATTAATAAATTACTAAACTCTAATTTCACTATTTGGGAGAGTGAGTCATCGTTTGAAGTCGTAGAAGTGGGGAAAGTCGTATGAAAATCCAGTGGCGTACACTCACTTTTATTTTAACGTTAATTATATTATATTGTTTACATATTATTGTTCAAAATAGGCCACAATATATTTATCTGCAGGTTTTTACTGAAGTTTACATCTCTATATCCAAAGACCATTTTCAAAGATATAAATTATAATTATATTTATTTTATTTGTTTATTATTTTATATTTATATATTCTTATATTATTGTCTTTTTTTTTCTTAACTTTAAAAACGGTCTCTGTACTAGAGATCGAAACGTCAGTAAAATAAACATGTAAATAGATGTATTGTGGCTTATTTCCAACATTCTCTCTAAAAATACGGAATGCCACAAGCAAAAATCCACAGAAAAATAAATATTGCTATCATTTGTATATTTGAAAACGATCTCTTTATATAGAGATCGAAACGTCAGTAAATTAAACATTTCAATTAAATATATTGTTACTTAATCCCAACATTATTTCTAAATATACAGAACGGCAAGCAAAAGGCCATAGAAAAATAAATATTACTATCACTTGTATATTTGAAAACGATGTCTTTATATAGAGATCGAAAAATCAGTAAATTAAACCTATAAATAAATATTTTGTGGCTTATTCCATACAGTCTCCTAAAAATACAGAATGCCACAAAAAAAAAGCTATAAAAAACAAGTAATTTTGCAGAAAGCTTACTGATGCCACCAGGCTGTCGCGGAAGTTACGCTAAAACGTCTTTTGACGTGACCCGTACTTAAAGAGTTACACGATGAAATTTTTTTAAAACAAATTTTAAGACAGTTTCCACACCACCCGAGAGGTATGTCTTGTGGCGCGTCACTTTTTTTTAAATGGGTGTTCGCCAAGAGCCATATTGTCCCATTAAATAAAATAAACAAAACACTTAAACAGTATAAAACAAAACAAAATAAAATCCTATAAAATAAAATAAAATTCTATAAAAACAAAATAAAAATAATTTTGGATGTAACAAAACATTGTACTATTCTATTTAAACACAAACACTATACACACTTACTATGTTCTTCTCGTTTTTTTTTTGTTTTTGGTTTTTTATGCTGATGCCTACTAAACTATTAGAAAATATTATTCGCTGTCTAAATCTGAAGATGCCTGGTATAATTATAATTGGCTCTAGTAAAACTTTGACATGAGTGTCAAGTTCCCACATACGATATTCTTCTTTAATTATGTGGCCTATACATTTAGCCCATTTCTCTGGAGTTACATGGAGGATTGCTTGAATCAAAAGATCCTTAACTTCGTTTAATTTGAGCGTTTTGTTATTGCGTGCTACTTTTCATTCACTTGCGCCCAGATAAGTTCAACGGGATTAAGTTCGCAATGATAGGGTGGTAGACGTAGAACTTTGACACCATAATCTTCTACAGTTTCATCCACAACATATTTAAGATATTCACTTTTCCTTAACCGCGCAATGTCAAGTAGTTGAATTTTGAGCATTGATTCTTCGTATGCAATCCCCTTTTCTGTAAGCCATTCTTGAATTCTCCCTTTCCGCCATGCCGTCGTCGGTAATTGTTCTAGTCTGCGGCTATGATATGGCGCATTGTCCATAACAACCACAGACCCAGATTCCAATTTTGGTAAGATTCTCTTAAACCAGCGCTCAAATATTTCGGAAGTCATTTCTTTATGATAATCACCTGTTTTTTTCGACTCAAATTGAAGCAAACCATCATCAAAGAACCCTGTATCACTTCCTATATGGGTGATGATTAAACACCGTCCCTTTTCAGATGGAGCTTTTAATCCTGTAGACCAGCCTTCTATAAATGCTTCGCGTTTACTTTTGACATTTAAATCTTGCCAAACTTTTCCAACTTTATGACCTTCGTTAATCCAGGTTTCATCCAAATAATATATTTTGCATCCAGTGCTGCGAATTTTTCGTATTTCTTCTAAATATTTTCTTCTCCATAGAATAATTTCATTTTTTTTAATAGCATACTTTTTCTGTTGCGTTTTACATATCGAAAGTTCATTTCGCGCATGGTTCTGATTAAGACCCTATGAGATATCTTGGGTAAGAAGTCATCTTTTTTGAGCTCTTGAGAATTTTTTTTCAGTGTTGGAATTTCACTCCGAAAATAAAATGAATGAATTTTTCGACGTATAATATTCCTTGTCTCGTCATCGAAAACAATGCTTTTCCCACCTCTAGTTTTACCTTTTTCTTGCTTTTTATTTTCCGATGTATTTTTAAGTACACGATAAATACAGCTAACGGATACTTTTGTTAAACTGCTACAAATGTCGACCGCTTAGCTAACATTTAATGCCATTTTTCTGCCGACAATTCCTTCATAAACGTTTCGTATCATTACCTTCTCTTCGGACGTTAACATTTTCCGTCTCTTTTGCGGCTTTTCATTTTTGGAATCAACATCAGAATTTTGCTGTCTTCTCTTGGAACAACTCGGTTTTTCGTCCAACTCCAATAAAACTCAAACCAAATAATCACAGAATATAACTAAAAATTTACTATAAAACGACAAACTATAACACTCGTATTATCAATAACACATTTTATTAATAACACAAACTTATCGCATAAAATATATTCACAAAATGCAACACATGCCCTACCCTTAGAAACGCCTATGTAAATAAACTATTGTTGCTGAGCACTTGCTCGACAAAAACTAGTTTTACGGATTTCTGCGGGTCGAAATTTCGTCGTTGCCAATTCCAAAGTTGCCAAACGATTAAAAAAATTTTGTTTTAAAATATCGATTTTTATTTTATAATTTTAAATATGTAACGAAACGAAACATATAAATAAAATTTATTTAATTACAATTTTGTACTTAATTTTTACTATTAAAAAAATAATATTTTTTGGTATTTTTATGACGGTAATAATCGCTGCGTGGAAGAATACAGGTTTTGTATGACCATAATTACTACTTGAACAAGAATTGGCTACACTGTACGACCACTCCTGGTCAGTTTTTCTATAGAGAAGCACAAATAAATATACTACTTTATATATTCCGTAATTTCTTATGAGAAAACGCAAATTGCAATCGAGAAAACAGGCAGTTTCCGAGGGCCGCTGTGTACATTTAAATTTGAGGATATTCGGCGTTTAAACTATGAAATCACTCTTCTGAATTGAGGGTTTCTACTATAGTCTACAACATGTGGCACCGTGTCTAGATGATACTGTAATGTTAGTAATGTACATTCCACAGCTTCCCAGCTGTGGAAGAATAGAAATCTAATAATACTTTTTTTGTATAGGTACTCTGCAAAAGGTATGCCGGATTTTCCTTCTTGTAACCAAAGCTGAACACAGCCGCAAATGTCAAAAATATTTCGGTTTGGCAGTGTTGGCATGTTTTTATAATGCACATGTTGTATGCTTCAAATATAAAGAGATAAAGCCTTTAAAAAGTACATTTTGATTATACTATTTTATGAATTCTGTAATTTTTAATTTATATGAAGCAATAACGAGTAAATATTTGTCTCCTTCGAGATGAATTGCCAACATCTGTTGTAATATGGCAACTGCTGATTTCACGATTGCCAAATCTATCCTCTAATCTATCAAAGGGTAATTGCTTAAGCAGTCGTTTTTCCCAGAGTGCTATTCTGTTACCAGTCCTTCCGATGTTGTTACCCCGTGGTGTACTGATCTTAATGCCCATAATATTAGCAATTGCTGTTGCTGCACAGTAAATCAGCATATGCAAATATTCGAATGTATGGGCTTCCACGATATAATTGGGTAGGACTTCAGTATTCACAATTTCTAACAGCGCTCCTAGTTTCTTAGAAGAGTTTATTTTTGGTAGCGGTGGTCTGCTATTATTATTATTATTATATTTATTACTTTTAATTTATAAATATTTTCCAGAAAACGGGGAAGAAGGAACGGTATTGAAATCTTTATTAACTTTATTTGACAAAAAATCCATAATTTGTTCTAATTTACTCTTGTCTACATCCGATGGCAGAGGAGATTCTGGAAAAAGACAATGAAATAAGTTAAATGTAAAGATTTTTTGAAACGTGTAATGTTTTAACTTAAATAACTAATCAAAGGCAAATGGCAAGTAGTAGATAAGATATAAAAACAATATGAAACGCCAACGTAAAACATCGTATCATTACATACGACATAATTTTTATTTATTTTCCGGTATAAAATATCTTATTTGTAATAGCACAAACAACGTAAAGTATAGAAAATATAACTTACGATATTTTTCGTCGGCAAAGATAAAAATTATTACGTTTATATTAAAATAATCATTTTACTACAAAATATCAACACACAATAATACATACCTTCATTTCTTTCACTTTCTTTAATTAAATCTCCACCCTCCGTATAATATCGGTAGTAGAACATACGATTGTCTACTTGGACAAAAGTAAACATACGACATTTTACGTTCTATAGTTTATTTTTATGAACGAGAGAGTAATTAGCATAATTTTAACTGGTAGCTCCGACCACTCCATGGGCGTGCTCAAGATTAATTGAAAAATTACTTTGAATAATTGTAAAAAATAAATGAATTATTTCAGTGTTATAAAGTGTTATGTGTATGTAAACAAAAGTGACCTCTTTTATCACACACTATATTAGAACTGACTGGCCTACATTAAAAAGGGTTTTAAAAAATTCACATTTTTTTTAATTTTTAAAAATTACAAAAGAGAAAAAGAGTTTTTAAAACCGTCTAGGGTATGTTAAATAGATAAATAAAAATATTAATATAAAACTTACAGCTACTTGTTACAAATCCAAATCAGATTCAGAAGATGAACTTTCAGAACCAAGATTTATAATAACTGGCTCGATCATTTTATCAGTAATATTGTCCAGCTTCCACATTTTTCACTCTTCTTTAATAATGTGATTTACTGCCTTTTCCCAGTTTTCAGGTTTTACATTATTTACGGCCTCCAAAAACAACTGTTTAACATCATGAATTTTAAAAGTGGTATTTTTTCTTGAAACTTCACTCTTTATCTGTGCCCATACCAGTTCAATCGGGTTTAATTCACAATGATATGGTGGGGATCTAAGTACTGTCATTCCACGATTTTTGGCAATTTCATCAATTTCGTATTTTTTAAATTTTTCTTTATGAAGGGCACACAACGAATAAAGTTCCTTTCTTATAGATCCGGGATGGTACGTAATATTTTTTGAGCTCAGCCAATTCTGCAAGTCTTTTTTTAACCACTTGGTTGTGGGCAGTCCTTCTATAAGTCTGGAGTGATAACTTGCATTATCCATTACTATTACACAGTTCTTAGGAAGAAGATCTATCATTTGTTCGAACCATTCTTGAAGGACATCAGCGTTCATGTCTTCATGGTAGTCACCGGTACGATTTGATTCAAAAGTTAATAAACCACCTTCAACAAAACCGTCTGAACTGCCAATGTGTACTATTATCAGCCTGCGTCCCTTTCCTGATGGTAACAGTTTCATCCTGCCAAAATTTATTTGGTGTATGACCCTCGTTGATCCATGTTTCATCAAGATAAAATATTTTTCTTTTTTGGTTTCTTATTTCCTTTATGGTTCTTAGAAAATGTCTTCTCCATATGACAATATCGCTTCTTTCTAATAAAATAGACTTTCTGGGATTCTTTTTCCAGCGGAAGCCTATTTCTTTTAAAAGTTTCCATAACGTACTTCGACTTATTTCTGGGTAATCCTTATCATCTCGAACTGAGACAAGAACTTTATCCAATGTTGGAAATTCTTGTCTAAAGAAGAATTCATGCACTTTCCGTCGAAGTCCTTCTTTAAAATGATATTCTATTTGAAATTTTGGTTTCCCTGGAGCATTACGTGGCATTTGAAAACTACCACATTTCTCTTCTTTAATAACTCTGTAAATCGTAGATTTCCCAACACCAAGTGTACTGCTAACTAACTCAACGGTCTCATCAACACTTTCACATAAACGTTTGTCTGTAAATGATTTAAAACAATTATATATTAATGTTTTTTCATTAACTGTTAGAGGACCAATTTTTCGGCGTTTACACGGCACTTCCAAATTTTCCATAACACTAGTATACACAATAAACTGCACCTTGCAACTGAAGTACCTACTTTTAGTGAACTGTTAAGAATTTTGAGTACGCCACTTGGACCTTCCTATATACAAAATGGAAAAACCCACTATCACATTTTCTGTGGAATAAGTTTAGAAGGTAATTATCTAGTCAATTACTGTCGTAGATTCCTGGAATTAAAGAATTAAATGTTTGACTGTTGAAACCCTTACTTCGTGGAATGCACTCATTTCAGATAAAATAAAACGTTTTATTTTATCTAAAGAATTAAACTTTATTTTGCAAATAGGCAAAGAATTAAACTTTATTTTGCAAATAGATAAAATAAAACGTTTTATATTAAACGTTTTAGTAACCCTCACAACTATTGTATTCTATTCTGCTCCAACCTTTATGCCTGGTGGTCATACTCAATTTAAAATTGTTTTCCTATATACTTCTGTAAACTTGTTGACAAATATCTGTTTTTCATTGAGTCACCCGTATCAACAGTTTAAAGATTTGCATACATAATTTATTGTTTTATTACTCTCTCATACATAAAAATACACTATAATTGTGGAGGCCTTTTGTTAGAAATATTGAAATTTTAATTATTGCAGACGTTAGTTTACATTCTTAGAAGTACGAAAATTAAAATAAAAAACTTCTACTGATGAAGTTTACCTCATCAGTAGAAGTTAAAAGAAGAAGAACAACTTCTGAACGGTACAAAAGACAACCTATAAGGACCAAATATTTTATAGGCTTTAAAGATAAATCAATGATTCCTGTATGCCTTAACACGTTCATAGGTGTATTCCATGTTTCACGATTTCGGGTAAATGGTATTTTGAAGTGTGAGAGAAACCGGTCAGCTTAGTAAAGGAAACAGAGGAGGGACAGGGTTTCTACCACAAGTTTTCGTAAGAAAACGCATAAAATAAATTTTATAAATAGATTCAAATGTTCAGAGCCTCATTACTGTGCCAAACACACGGGCAGAAAATATCTTTCTGTTGAGTTGAATATTAGAAAAATGTAAAAAATGCATATTAGTTCACTCACAGAAGATCAGAGTGATTTTAAAGTAACACACTGGTACTTTAGGTAAATTTTTAACACGAAGTACAATCATGGCTTCGGATCTCCTTAGATAGACGTTTGCTCTACTTGTCTACAGGTAGGTGAACGATTAAAACACGCACAGCAAGGTAATGAAAAACAAGAGCTCATGACTGAAAAACGTGTTGATAAGTTACGTGCTAAGGCTTTTTTTGAATCACTAAAATGCATTTACCCAAAAATTTTGATTTTCAGTTTTGATTGTCAAACTTGCCCAAATTACCAGGTCAAACCACTTACTATAGTAGGCAAATCTATCTTTACAACATCACTGTGGTCAAAGGGAATTCTAAAAGTACACTGACTCCAGATAATGTGACATCCTACATTTGGACATAAAACGAGTTTAAAAAAGGATCTAATGAAAATTGCTTCGTTTAATTGTGGCCATGGCCTGTTTCTGGCTTTCTAAACATGCACCAAAAAATGTAAAAACGGTAAAAACGGAGTTGTTTTTTCCCATAACACGTCATAGCTATCTTCCTCCAGATCGAGTATTTGGAGTCTCAGAAAAGTTTGTGAGAAAAAAGAGGTAATTTACAAACCATCACAGTACATTGATATTATAGCCGAACATTCGAAAGTAGTAAAGGTTGGCCAAGACTGTGACGTCTTTGACTTAAAGAAAGAAAAGGATATATTTATGAAAAAATCATTATTCTGACAAGAACTAAATATAAAAATGTTTTCGTTAGAGATAAGTACACATACAAGTCAGACATGGGTGCGGCAAAGTCTTTAACCAAGCCAGGAAAACTGCTTTTGATCATAAACCCAAACTTGATTCCTTTATCAAACTCGACGAAACCAGTGAAGAAAGTGGACGTGAACAACTTGAACAACTTGTTTAAGAAGCATTATGGGGAGCAGTGGAGGGACAATGAGGATTTACTCTTTTACAAAAATGTCATCGATGGGGCTGATGACAATGCAGAACCCAAGTCAGTTTGGGAACATATCAAAGAAGTCAACATCCTTATTGTTTAAAAATACGTCATTCCACACAGTGTACCTAAAATAATCAAAGGAAGTCTGATTTACAAAACAAATAACAATTAGTTTTAAAAAGTAAAACATCATAGCACTGTAAAATAAATTTAATGATTTATTTAATGTTTTTAATAAAATATAAATAAAGCAAAGTTCAAATATTTTGCATCATAACTAACATTATCCATGATGAGATTTGGGTGCAAAAGTCACAGTTAACCATATTTTGATACAAAACTCACATTGTCTGAATTTTAAATTAAATTTACAAAATGATCTTAATTAAATACACCCATAAAGTTTAGGCAAACAGTTTCTATTACAACAAGGTTGTTATACAAAAAAAATTGAAGCATTATACCATGGCTTTCAGTAGTAAACACTTTTTCTCATTTTTTCGAAAGTTGAGAAACGTGGAGAATATGAATTTTGCATCTATACCATTCATACCTATTGTTAAAATAAAATTACATAAATTAAAAAGCGAGCTGTGTAAGGTTTTGAAAATGTTCCTTGTTCCTCCCATAAATAAATATTACGTTGAAAAATTCTTCTGAAATGAACTAGTTTACTGTTCGATTATACGTTGAGATTTCTAGACGATCTTATTTTATTTCTTAGCCGTTTTAAGCAAACAAAAAAAAAGAAACATAATTTGCTAATTACAGTTTCACAAAGTGTCTACGTTGTTGGAATGTTTTTCAGCAGTTCTTCCATTTTCCAAGAAAGAAACTCTCAGCATTCTGTCGGAGTTTTACAGCTCAAAAGTTTAATTTGGGATTATATTAGCATTCATCGGGCTTTTCTAAGATATAAGGACGGGCATGGCCGACTACGATAACACTAAATTTCGTTCATTTTAGCGATTGCTTTATTAATTGAAAAAAATCATCTAGGCATCTCCCATTTTTATTGAATGACGCGAGGTAATATATTTAAAAAAAAAGACATATTAAAAATTATACCGATTTTACCCAACTGGAACTTAAAATAAAGAATAATCTGATTGGTTGCACTTGAAATGACAACTTTTCACTTCTCTAGATTTGGTTATTGATTGACTAGGTGTCATTCAGTCAGTCGAAACATGATTAATATATCAAACATAAAAGTTTAATAGCCATAAATTTCATAACATATTAACAAAGAAGAAATTTATGATTACAATAGGAAAACTAAGATATATTAAATAAGGTACTAAGTTAAATTATAGCTTTTTTTTCATCATTATAAGTGCGTATTTAAATAACGATCTACACATAACTGATCTAAGCCTAAACCTATCAGCATAACTACAATTTTATCAGTTTTTTTAAGAAGCCGTTTGTTGTTAGATCGTACTTCAACAAATCGGCCTATTGTACATATTACATTCGTGAACCGTTCTGGCTAAGGTTTTTAGTGTTAACGACTGCTACTACGGAGTCGGGACCGACTACCTAGGAAATGGGCATTTTCTCTCCTACTTCTTGAATGCGAGTAAGCAGAATTTGGAGGCTTTTAATGTTTTCTGGCAGAATTACTGTATAGCTTGCATATCTAATCATATTAAGTAATTCCCGTATTTAAGTTTATATAACTGTCCCACCAGTACTTTTTTTAATCAAATGATCAGAGTAAACATTGAACAATGTCGTGAATAAAAAGTAATTTTGTCTGACTCCTTGTTGTATGGAGCTTTCTGCAGTGTAGCTCTCTACAATTTTTACGGTAGTGGTTTTATTCCAATACAGACTCTTAATGATACTCAATTTTTTTCATCTAGTAGTCCTACACTGTTTACCATCTGCAAAACTTTTAGGCATATTTTCTCTTATCACGGCAATTTTTTAATAAAATATATAGCGTAAAAAGTGTCTTTCTAATATTCATAACATTTAGAAAAGCAAATTGGGAATGTCCTAAATTTTTTTCACCGTTGCGACTAATTCTATTGTGAAGTATTCTTAGGAAAATCTTGTTGAGTGTGGTTAATCAGGAATTATCGAAATTCGGAGCAATCTCTATTGTTATGTTTTTTAAGTCTTGTAACAACGATAGAATTAAGTCAGTCTCTGGGAATCACTTCAGTGTTATAATACATTGATTTATAAAGTTTTTACTACCAGGCAAGGCAAAAAGCTTGAATTCATTCGGAAAATATTTCCATGAGATTTTTTCACATAATTATATTTATGAAATACCTTACGATAAAGTTTCTTATGCGAAACGTCTTAATTTACGTAATTTTTTTTTTAAATTGTAAAAATCTGTTTTTTTGTCCCGTACAAACTTTTTGGTGTTTCTATTAAAAAAAAAAGGATACCTAATAATTTATCTCTAAAATAGATTGTTATCGAGTTATAAACAATTTAAAACTGAAAAAAAAAACGAAAAATGACGATATTCAAGGTTTCAAGTAAAAAATATTATTTTTTAAATAATAATTAAGATTCCCAAATTCAATTTAAAACCTTCTTCTGTCCGCTTCCGATGAAAATTCTTAATTTTTTTATTTTAAAACATTGTTTTTGATTAATAAAGCACTTGTGATAGGGCGGTTGCTTATTTGTATAATGAGAATTCAAACCAGCAAAAATTTGTGGCAACCTAAATCTTGTTTCTCTCTCTTGCACACGCCGCATTCCGGGAGCCCGTTCTTTCATAAGTACTTCATTTACAATTAAAAGAACTCGTTAAGCGTTATCACATTTCACATTCATACGTTTATTTTTCATATGATCCAGAATAATCCAAACTTTAGAGTCGAAACTTAAAATAAAAATAAACGTAAATGTTTTGATGTATATATATATATATATATATATATATATATATATATACATATATATATATATATATATATATATATATATATATATATATATATATATATATATATATATATATATATATATATATATAAAGTAGTTAGGTATTATTGACTGACACGTTATGTAAAATAAAGTTTTATTTTGAGGTTGCAGTCATTAATAGGGCAGGAAAGTAAAACTCTTTGTTCTTTATTCAAGCTTTCGCAAAATTTATTTGCTTCTTCAGGATATGCTAAAATATGGTATCAGTAAATACAACGAAATTAGAACTAAATAGCATTGTATAAAACTAGTAAAAAAAAAAACTTACAACATGAGGTTAATCCATTAAATTTTCAAATTTGCAAAACATTAAAACTTAACTTATTTTAAAAATTATACAGTTATGTAAGTACAATATTCCAATTTACTAGTTTTACACAATGCTATTTAGTTCTAATTTCGTTGTATTTACTGATACCATATTTTAGCATATCCTGAAGAAGCAAATAAATTTTGCGAAAGCTTGAATAAAGAACAAAGAGTTTTACTTTCCTGCCCTATTAATGACTGCAACCTCAAAATAAAACTTTATTTTATATATATATATATATATATATATATATATATATATATATATATATATATATA